>NC_057802.1:456248499-456335222 GCF_018294505.1 Triticum aestivum | reverse complement strand
GGTCTTTCTAGTTCGCATGCATATATACTCCATCTATAGGTCTCTCTCGCACACTATGTATGATTCTCTAGTCCAAGCTAAATATCTTGGGTGCACTCATCGTACGCACAAAAATTCAGTGGCTTGTTGCCCGTAACTCTCTCACGCACCACTCTGTCGTCTTGGAGCTCTTCCCTCTCTTTCTCAAACTCTCCATCTCCCTGGGTCACACATACACATGCATATCTCACTCGTACTCGATAGACCCATCTAAAACTCTATCTTTCTCCCTCATTCTCTCTCCATCTCACACGCACACACAAACATTCTCATGCCTAGCCAAGTATGATGGTCTCTCACTCAATTGTAGGCACATGCAGTCCCCCTACATGTAAATGACTAGCTAATCTTAGTCTCCATCACAAACATGTGCATGGTCTATCTCGATTTCTCTTGGGGCATCTTTCTATAACGCACGCACCTGCCTCGATCTCCCACCCATATAGTCCCCTCACGATCTCGAGGGGATCTCTCTATCACAAACACACCCTCTCTCCCTCCCCATGCGTCCATGTTCTCCATGCGTCCCTCTCGACCTTTGTTCCTTGTTGGCCAGACCTCTATTGGACATGTGCTATAGGGGTGTCTCTCTCCGTTGCAAACAATCACGCACTAGCTATCTTCGTGTATCTCCTCAGCTCGCATTTCTATCTCGGAGATGCATGCGTGATATGTTTGCATAAAAAACAAAAACACACACTCTCTCTCTAATTTATCGTTTGTTGTCCCTTTCTCTTTCACACACATACTCTTTTTGCACACTCACTCATTCTCCTCCACACGCACTTGATCTCTCTCGACTTAGGCACTCTCTTCGGTCCATAGCATATAGATTTATTGAAAAGTCAAACATCACAAAGTTTGACCATGTATGTGGAGAAAAAAATTACATCTAGAACGGCGAACATATACCATTAGATTCATCATGAGATGTAGTTTCGTATGATGTATCTTTGGTATTGTAGATATAAATAACATTTGCGTAAACCTGGTCAAAGTTTCTAAAGTTCGACTTCTAAAAAATTTACATGCACTGCATCATCGAGCGGATGGAATATCTCTTTCCCCCTCTCAGCTATCTGACGCACCACTCAGCCTTATCGGGGCTCCTCTATCTCTCTCAAACTTTATATCTCCCTGGTTCACACATACACATGTCTCGCTCGTGCTACATAGACCCAGCTAACACTCTCCACCCTTGTTCTCTCTATATGTGACACGCACCCCCCTAAGTACCATAATCCCTCACTCCATCATAGGCGCACACACTCCCCCTAAGTATGATTATCTCTCACTAGCCATCAAGAACACATGTATTGTCTCCTTCCATCCATACGTCTATCTAGATATCTCTCGGGGTATCTTCTATCGCGCACACACCTTGTCACTCGATCTCCCACCCATGTAGTCCCATCACGATCTCCAGGGGATCTCTCTATGACAAACATACACTCTCTCCTCCCCATGTCCGCATTTTCTCTGTACGTCTCTCTCGACCTCTCTCCCTTGTTTGTCAGACCCCTCTTGGCCACGTGCTAGGGGTCTTTCTCTCTCGGTTGAAAACAACCACACACTATCTCCTCACCTTGCTTCCGCTATCGAAGATGCATGTGTGATATGTTTGCATAAGACACACATGCTTTTTCTCTACTTTTATCTTGTGTTGTCCATGTCTCTTTCACACACGCACACACACTTTTTTCAGTCACTCTTTCTATTTCACACACACTCTCTCTAGTTAGGTACTCTCTCACGTCCATAAGCATATGGACGTTTTGAAAAGTCAAACCTCAGAAAAGTTAGACCAGGTATATGTGGAGAAAAACATTTACATCTGGAACGATCATTAGATTCATCACAACATGTACTTACTTCATACTATCATTTATCTTTGGTATTGTACATATAAGTAATTTCTTTATACACTTGGTCAAAGTTTCAAAAGTTTGACTTTAAAAAAATGTTGGCACTACATTATCGAACGAAGGGAGTAACTCTCTTTCTCTCTCTGCTATCTCTCACGGGCCTCCCCTCTCACTCGAACTCTCTATACCGACGGATTATACGCTCACTGTGTCAGCGTATAGCTCTGTATATTGTTTAGTTGACCGGTCAACCAGTCCACATGCTGCCTTGTCAGCTCATGTTCTCTATCTTCGTGTGCTGGCCCATGTGGCAGTGGGTGAAAATAAGTAAACTAGAGGCCCATATGACATGCTGTGAAGTAAACAAAGTTGAAACCACTCAGGGTAGCACCCCGCACGCTAGTAAATTGAGGGCGCATTGAGGACACACTTCTTTCGCGTGAAGCACGCACTCGCGCACAATTCACCGCTGCGCGGGGGCATGCACAGAAGGACGCACTTGCGCACACACAGTAGGCCAGCACACAACACCAGCACACGTGTACACCGGCGTGGCCGCCGGTTGAGATGGACGACGAGGCAGCCAACAAGCGGAGGCGGCTCAAGCCAAAACCGCATCCGACGAGCCTGGACTTCATCAGCAGCCTCTGAAAGTGCAACTATCCCTGGGTGGTTTTGGTAATTCCTAACAACATATAGCTCATTGAGCTAATGCTATTTCAAGATAAATATTTCAGGAAAGCTCAATGATTGGCATGGCATGGATTAGAAAAGTGGACCCCTCAAAATGCCACGGACAAAAGGATTGGCTCAAGCTCAAAGCACAAGACTCTACATTTTTTTTATTTTAGTGATCCAAGATCACATTGGGTCTATAGGAAAAGCCAATACTACCAAGAGGGGGTGAGGTGTTGCTTAATGAGTTTCTTGCTCAAACTGCTTAGTGATATGCTCGAAAAACCCTCAACTACTTTCTCATATCCACATATGTCTCAAAACAAAAGTCAAACTCGGCCCCACCGAAAGTTTCTATCCGGCGCCACCGAGTTCACTTGACATAGCCACTGCCAGAAACCCTAGTCTTTTCGGTCTCACCGAGATGGGATTGTAATCTCTCTGTTTCCCTTCGTAACGTTTCGGTCCAACCGAGATGAGCGATCGGTCCCACCGAGATTGCAATGCAAACTCTCTGTTTCCCTTTCGTAACGTTTCGGTCCAACCGAGATGAGCGAATCGGTCCCACCGAGTTTGCCTGACCAACTCTCTGGTTAGTCTATTACCAAAATCGGTCTCAGCGAGATTACGTTATGCCCTAACCCTAACAAAATCAGTCCCACCGAGTTGACATGTCGGTCCCATCGAAAATCCTAACGTTCACATTTTGAACTAAATCGGTTCGACCGAGTTTCATGATTCGGTCCCACCGAGTTTGGTAAATTGTGTGTAATGGTTAGATTTTGTGTGGAGGCTATATATACCCCTCCACCCACTCTTCATTAGTGGAGAGAGCCATCAGAACATGCCTACACTTCCAACATACATTTTCTGAGAGAGAACCACCTACACTTGTGTTGAGGTCAAGATATTCCATTCCAACCACATAAATCTTGATCTCTAGCCTTCCCCAAGTTGCTTTCCACTCAAATCTTCTTTCCACCAAATCCAAATCCTGTGAGAAAGAGTTGAGTGTTGGGGAGACTATCATTTGAAGCACAAGAGCAAGGAGTTCATCATCAACACACCATTTGTTACCTCTTGGAGAGTGGTGTCTCCTAGATTGGCTAGGTGTCACTTGGGAGCCTCCGTCAAGATTGTGGAGTTGAACCAAGGAGTTTGTAAGGGCAAGGAGATCGCCTACTTCGTGAAGATCTACCCGAGTGAGGCAAGTCCTTCGTGGGCGACGACCATGGTGGGATAGACAAGGTTGCTTCTTCGTGGACCCTTCATGGGTGGAGCCCTCCATGGACTCGCGCAACCGTTTCCCTTCGTGGGTTGAAGTCTCCATCAACGTGGATGTACGATAGCACCACCTATCGGAACCGTGGATAAAAATCTCCGTGTCAACATTGCGTTTGCTCCCTCAAACTCCTCCCTTTACCTTCATATGCAATTGTTTTACAGTCCGCTGCTATACTCTTAGAATTGCATGTGTAGGTTGATTGCTTGACTTGTGCAAAGTTGCTAAAATCTGCCAAGAACTAAAATTGGGAAAAGGCTAGATTTTTATTTGGTCAAGTAGTCTAATCACCCCCCTCTAGACATACTTTCGGTCCTACAAGTGGTATCAGAGCTTTGGTCTCCATTTGCTTTGATTTCCTTAGCTTTTGGTGGTCATAGCCTTGGTTTGACAACCTAGGAGAGTATGGCGTCTAGCGAGGGAAATTACCACCGTAGAGGTCCTTACTTTGATGGTACAAATTTTGCTAGTTGGAAGCATAAGATGAAAATGCATATTCTTGGACATAACCCGGCCGTTTGGGCTATTGTGTGTATTGGTTTGCAAGGTGAATTCTTGAATGGGAGAGAACCAAACCGTGAAGCTACCACGGAAGAGTTGAAGATGCTGCAATACAATGCTCAAGCTTGTGATATTTTCTCTTCAACGGATTGTGCCCCGAAGAATTCAACAAAATCAGCCGTCTTGAGAATGCAAAGGAAATTTGGGATACTTTGATTGATATGCACGAAGGTACCGACTCCGTCAAGGAATCCAAATTGGATGTGCTTCAAAGTCAACTTGACAAGTTCAAAATGAAGGATGGTGAAGGCGTCGCTGAAATGTACTCTAGGCTTGCTCTCATCACAAATGAGATTGCCGCCTTAGGAAGTGAAGAGATGACCGATAGATTCATCATCAAGAAGATCCTAAGAGCCTTGGATGGAAAATATGATACCGTGTGCACATTGATCCAAATGATGCCCAATTACAAAGATCTCAAGCCAACGGAAGTCATTGGAAGAATTGTTGCTCATGAGATGTCACTCAAGGATAAGGAAGAGCTCCACAACAAGTCAAGTGGTGCTTACAAAGCCTCATGTGAAGCTCCCACATCATCAAGTGAGAAGCAAACATTCAATGAAGAATTGAGTCTAATGGTGAAGAACTTCAACAAATTCTACAAGAGAAGGAGCAAGGAAATAAGCTCCAAGTCAAGATCCTACAATGACAAGAGATCTTCAAGTCGCGAAAGAAATTGCTACAATTGTGGAAGACCGGGACACTACTCCAATGAGTGTACGGCTCCCTACAAAATAAGAGAAGATTCTCCCAAAAGAAGGAGTAGAAGAGAGAAGAATCGCCACCAAGAGAAAGAAGGAGTAGAGATGATCGTTATGAACGAAGACCCTCTCGGAGAAGCAAGGATTCGGAAAGGAAGAATAAGTCATCAAGGAGCTACACAAAAGGAAGACATCAAGCTCATGTTGGTGAATGGGTATCCGGTTCCGACTCCGACAGTCACTCCGAAAGAAGTTATCACTCCGACTCCGAATATACTCAAGATGAAGGTGTTGCCGGACTAGCACTTGTGAAAACCAACTCCTACGACATATTTGACTCACCAAATGAAGGAATTGGGAGATGCTTCATGGCTAAAGTTCCAAAGGTAACACACCACGAGTATGTTGATTTCAATAGTGATGAAGATGATTTGCTAGGAGATGATGATTTACTTGTTGACAACTCTAGTTATGAAAACTATGATGAACTTGCTATAAATCATGCTAATCAAGATAAAATGAATGACGATGATAAGAAGGAGATTAAGCATCTAACTAAAGAACTAAACACTCTTAAGTTAGCTCATGAAACTACCTTGGAAGATCATAGAGAACTTTTAAAGACTCATGATAAGCTATGCTTTGAAAAGCTCAACCTTGAGCAAGAACATGAGTTTTTAAAGGCAATCAATGATGATCTTTGTAAGAAAAGTTCGTCTTACATTGCCAAGCGTTTACTCTTGTCTACTTACATGCCACAAGTTAAATCTAGCAACAAGAAAAAGAAAGATTCTTCATCTAGCAGTAACAACAATCATGCTAAATCCAATGTTGTTGCTTCTAGTAGTTCTCTTGATTCCATTAACGATTCTCTTAGCCAAGTTACACTTGAGCAAGAAAATAGCTTATTGAAGGGAATTATAGAGAAAGGTGTTTACAAGAGCCTTGCCGGAAGTAAGCAATTTGAGGAAATTGTACGCAAGCAAGGAAGGCACCGGAAGAATCAAGGTGTTGGTTTTGAACGAAAGTTCAATGCCAATGGAGTTGAGTGGGAAGAAGATAAATACCCCAAGACGAAGTTTGTTCCTCAATAAGAGAAGTATGATCCTACTTCTTTCCAAGGAACACAAGCTCAGGATGATCTTCTACCACAAGACCACAAGCAAAAAGGCAAGGACAAGCTTCAAGAGGTTATTGATGCATTTGAAGAAGCACCTAAGGCCTTGGTCAAGTGGGTTCCCAAGACTACATCAAGTTCCATTTCATCAAGTACGACTACAACTCCAAGGATTCCCATCAAGATGGTGTGGATCCCTAAGAAGAAGAACTAGAGAGTTCTTGAGGGTGACTCCGCCAACATACTTCACTCTTATCGTTTTGGCAAGGACAAGTGCAAACATCTTCCATATCTTGCACTAGTTCATGGAGTCACAAACCCTCTTGTTGGTAAGAAAAGGGACAAGGTAACCTAATGCTTTCATGGACATCATCCTATGAGAACGTTACTCTATGTCTATGGATATCCTTGTTTGTTCCTTGTGGGACTAACCCGTGTAGGTATTGAAAGTGCAACTCACTCCAATGGATTGCTCCGAATGATCTACATCAACATAGAGCATCCACATCTTCATTACCTACATGAAGTCATCATCGACAAAACCCGAGGTTAGTTCATCCCTCTTAGGGGGGATATCACATCTTGGGGGAGCTTTACTCTAAGAATTGAGCTAAAGCAACTCTAATGGTGTGAGCACAACAATGCTTTATGTAAAAGTGGTAACCCCACTTGTGCTTAAACGATGAGTATGACCTATGATCAAATGTTCTCATTTGACTCCTAAGTCAATATACTCATATATAGGTAACCTAGTCATCGCCAATTGCTTGATAGATGCTAGAGTGTTTGTGCATGCTTTGTCACATATTTCATTTGCCATTTTATTGTGTGAGCATGCTGGATGCATATTTTTCTCATTCAAGGACATCCATTTGTTGCTTTGATTGTTTGCCTTTTTCTCTTTTGCCAAATGGATGGACAAGAATGCCTAAGAACTCCCTCTAGCTATCTATGCTTTCCTCGTCTCAAACTCTATTCATGCTACATCACAAAGTTTGATCAAGTCAGATTCGAACCACTCTGTGTGAGGAGCACTCGGAGTCCCCGATTCGTCATAGACTTAAACTTCCAAAACCTCTTTATGCATTTCGGTCTGACCGATTCATCCTTTTCGGTCCTACCGAGATCACTTAGTTGATCTAGGTTTTCAATCTCGGTGCAACCGACTAGAACCTTTCGGTCACACCGAGTTGCAGTAACTGCCTGCAGTTTTGCATCTCGGTGCCACCGAGTTGTTCCACTCGGTCACACCGATAGGGTCAGGTTATATATACTGACGGGTCAAATTTTGGAAATTTTTCCGAAACCCTTCACCCGCGCGTGACCTGCTCTGCCTCTTCGGGTCTCCGGATCGTCCTCTCGCCACCAGCGACCTCCCGCCGCTGGTCTCCGCCGCCATCAACGAAAGTCTGCTCCGCCGTTGCCGCCGTAGCGAACACTCGCCGCTCTAGGGTAAGAGTTTGACCCCTTGTGCTGTCTTTTTCACTCCGATTCCTAGCACAAGGACAATGCCATGTTTCTTGCCACGGTTGAAATTGATCCATGCAGCTAAAACTTCCTTAGGTCTAGATTGATTCGAAAATTTTAGGGTTAGCTCTCCGCAGAACTCATCTCAGACTGATCAAAATGTAAAAATCGGTCTCACCGATTCGGCCTTGGCCATTGCACATGCGCTTTTTGGTCCGACCGAAACGTGCAAATCAGCGTGACCGAGTTCAAGATTCTGTGAAACCCTAGCAATCTCGGTGCCACCGAACTGTGACTTGGCCCAACCGAGTTCACTAGTTTAGGTTCCAAGTGTTGCTTCGGTATCACCGAGTTTGTCAATTCGGTAGCTCTGAGATCACTTCTGTAGAGAACTAAAACTAAGCTTTTTGACTCAATTGTTTTGCAAAACCTCTGTACTTTGTGATGATCATCTACTCTACCTCATCTACAACCTATTCACAGGGTCTGATGACAGTTTGCCTGAAGATGTCTAATCAAAGTGGCAGTCAGAACAAGTCTGAGGAACAGGTACAGTTGAGTGAGGGCACTAGTCCCTCCGGCAGCTATGATGAGGGCAGCAGGAGCACACCTAGCAACTTGCCAAAGGCAGCAACCATATCCAGGAAGAAGAGAACCTCAGGTTCTGAGGATGAGGATTATGTGGCTGTTGAGGATGAGGCCACTTCAAAGAAAAAGGTGCTGAAAAAGGAATATGGCACAGCTGCTGCAAGTAAGCCAGGACTGAAAACAAAGGCTTCAGCAAGGAGATTGCCAATGTCAAAGCCAAGGAAAGTTGCCATAGGTGAAACTATGAAGTTCACCATTGAATCTGAAGAAGAGGTAGCTGGTGAGGACAAGAAGAAGAAGAGGGCAAGAACCACTACTGCCAGAGTTCTTGGCAAGCCCTCAATGAAGAGAGATTCTAAAGGAGAAGAGGAAGAAGAAGAGGATGCTGCACCAGCACCCAAAGCTCAGAAGCTTATGGGAGATGCAATCAGATCAGGGGCTGCTCCATCTAAGCCCAAGTCTGCTCCCAAAGCTCCAGCTCGAAAGTCTGCACCCAAGAGAAGCACCAGGAACATCCCTGTTGAGGAGAAGAACAAGGCCCTAGTGCCTCAAGTTAAAGAAGAAGATGATGAAGTCCAAGTGCTAAGGAAGCTCAAGCCCAAGATCCCTGACCACAATGATGCACATCCTGTTGCAGAAAATATGAAGATCAGGAAGGATTCAGGACTGAGATTGTGGAGACAGTCTGATCCATATGCTGTCAGGAGGAGAACTACTATGGATTACAGGTTCCACACAAAGGAACAACAAGACTTTTATGAGACTATCCTGCTTGACAAGAAGCCCGAAGTGTGTGACATGAGATGGGTTGATTGGGAATACATCAAGGAGAATGAAGATCACTTCCCAGGAGTTTATGACAGTTTCAAATCATGTGGGATAAATTTGTGGCTCAGAAGCTCACCAAGTGGAATGATGAGCTGATCATGCAGTTTTACTCCATTGCCCTCTTCTACCCAGATGGGAAGATCATTTGGATGCCAGAAGGTACTAGGTACCAATCCTCTATGGAAGAATGGGCTCAGTTCATCAATGCCCCAGAAGAACATGAGGATGACTTGGATGTCTATGCCAAGAAGAAGAAGGATCACAAGTCAATGGCACACATGTACAAGGAGATTCCTGATGCAGACCTGGAGACTCATCAATTTGGTTCTGTAAAGCACTTACTGTCAGGCCTGCCTACAATCAATTGGATTCTAAGGCACACATTGCTACCAAAGTCAGGAGATCACAGAATGATCAGAGGACATTCCATCAACTTGCTGCATATATTTGATTTTCCTCAAAAGTTCAAAGTCATGAGTCTGATTATGGAAACAATCAAGAGGACAGCTGCAGATCAGAAGATGGGCACAAGCAGATATCTATTGGACAAAGAGCATTTACCCCTCATGCCAGACTTTGAGGACAACACTGTTGTCATGATTGAGGAAGATCCAGCATCAGTGCAAGCACATGAGAAGAGAGAGAAGTCAACGGCAGAGAAAGCTGCAAAGATGCCAACTGCTGAAGAGGCATCTCAAGTGTTCTTGAAGAGTAAGCAAGACCAGCTTGCCTATCTGATCCAATCCACTTTGAGGATTGAGAAGGGCTTGGCCACCCTGACTCAAAACCAGGAGAGCTTGGAGAGGATTATTGAGCAGAAATTCTATGACCTTGATGTCAAGGTAACTGAGATTCAAACATCAGTTGAGCAGCTTCAGGAGGAAGCAGAGGAGAAGAAGGGCAAGTCTACTACAGATGCTTTTGCTAGAGTGCCCAGAGGACAGAGATCAGCTGCAGTGCCAGTCACAGATACTAGAGCTACATCATCAGCACCAGCAGCTACAGCTCCAGTGCCACCTCCAGCAGCCACTCCACCAGCTCCAGCTACATCAACAGATGCCTTCGTCCTTGGATTTCTCTCTACACCACCTCCCGAAGATCAAGCATGAGAGACGTTTAGCACTATGCATTTTTAACTTTTTGGTAACTTGTTGCCAAAGGGGGAGAAAAATGTATAGATCATAGGCTTCGAGAGAGAGTGTTGCTTTTTATCTCTCTTGTTTTTGGTTGAACTTCTTGATTGTGTGCTTGTGTGAGATACTTTATGTCCTTGTGAGATACTTGTTTGATCATATGCTACCTTAATGCTTGTTGGATGATATTATCTTTCATATCTTTATATGATCATTCACTTGCTTGGTGATGAGTGCATGCTTTCAATTTCTATCATTTTGAGCGCTCCACCAAGATGTATGTGACATGGAAGAGTAACCCATGATCCTAATCGATTGTGCATTTGCATTCAAAAGCAAATTTTAAATAATGCACAAATTTAGGGGGAGCTCTTGTTTATCACATACTTCTCAAAGCGACGATATTTTTCAATCTTATTATCATTTGTCGAAGCTTTGATCTATATGTTGTCATCAATTACCAAAAAGGGGGAGATTGAAAGTGCAACTATCCCTGGGTGGTTTTGGCAATTCCAAACAACATATAGCTCATTGAGTTAATGCTATTTCAAGATAAATATTTCAGGAAAGCTCAATGATTGGCATGCCACGGATTAGAAAAGTGGACCCCTCAAAATGCCAAGGACAAAAGGATTGGCTCAAGCTCAAAGCACAAGACTCTACATTTTTTATTTTAGTGATCCAAGATCACATTGAGTCCATAGGAAAAGCCAATACTATCAAGAGGGGGTGAGGCGTTGCTTAATGAGTTTCTTGCTCAAAATGCTTAGTGATAAGCTCCAAAAACCCTCAACTACTTACTCATATCCACACATGTCTCAAACCAAAAGTCAAACAGGGCCCCACCGAAACTTTCTATCCGGTGCCACCGAGTTCACTTGACAAAGCCACTGCCAGAAACCCTAGTCTTTTCGGTCTCACCGATAGGGATCTTGGTCTCACCGAGATGGGATTGTAATCTCTCTGTTTCCCTTCGTAACGTTTCGGTCCAACCGAGATGAGCGATCGGTCCCACCGAGATTGCAATGCAAACTCTCTATTTCCCTTCCGTAACGTTTCGGTCCAACCGAGATGAGCGAATCTGTCCCACCAAGTTTGCCTGACCAACTCTCTGGTTAGTCTATTACCAAAATCGGTCTCACCGAGTTTGTGTAATCGGTCTCACCGAGATTACGTTAGGCCCTAACCCTAATGAAATCGGTCCCACCGAGTTGACATGTCGGTCCCACCGAAAATCCTAACGTTCACATTTTGAACTAAATTGGTCCGACCGAGTTTCATGATTCGGTCCCACCGAGTTTGGTAAATTGTGTGTAACGATTAGATTTTGTGTGGAGGCTATATATACCCCTCCACCCACTCTCCATTAGTTGAGAGAGCCATCAGAACATGCCTACACTTCCAACATACATTTTCTGAGAGAGAACCACCTACACTTGTGTTGAGGTCAAGATATTCCATTCCAACCACATAAATCTTGATCTCTAGCCTTCCCCAAGTTGCTTTCCACTCAAATCTTCTTCCCACCAAATCCAAATCCTGTGAGAGAGAGTTGAGTGCTGGGAGACTATTATTTGAAGCACAAGATCAAGGAGTTCATCATCAACACAATATTTGTTACCTCTTGGAGAGTGGTGTCTCCTAGATTGGATAGGTGTCACTTGGGAGCCTCCGTCAAGATTGTGGAGTTGAACCAAGGAGTTTGTAAGGGCAAGGAGATCGCCTACTTCGTGAAGATCTACCCGAGTGAGGCAAGTCCTTCGTGGGCGACGGCCATGGTGGGATAGACAAGATTGCTTCTTCGTGGACCCTTCGTGGGTGGAGCCCTCCGTGGACTCGCGCAACCGTTACCCTTCGTGGGTTGAAGTCTCCATCAACGTGGATGTACGATAGCACCACCTATCGGAACCACGGATAAGAATCTCCGTGTCAACATTGCGTTTGCTCCCTCAAACTCCTCCCTTTACCAATTGTTTTTATTCCGCTGCTATACTCTTAGAATTGCATGTGTAGGTTGATTGCTTGACTTGTGCAAAGTTGCTAAAATCTGCCAAGAACTAAAATTGGGAAAATGCTAGATTTTTATTTGGTCAAGTAGTCTAATCACCCCCCTCTAGACATACTTTCAATCCTACAGCCTCCCCGACGACATGCTGCTCGTCGTCATCAGCCTCACCAACCAAATCTGCCGTGCGGACCACCCTGCTCTCCTGGCGGTGGTGCCCCCTCGGCCGCCGCGTCCCCCTCAACCTCACCGTCGACAGCTGCCTCTGCGACGGGGATTGCAAACGCATGGCCGCGGTCTCCAAGATCCTTTCGTCGCACCCTGGGCCAGCCAGACACCTTGATATCCACATGTTCAGTACCAACTGCAAGGTCCAAGCCAAGTTCGACGAGTGGTTCTTATCCCCCACCCTAGATTAGCTCGAGGAGCTCAGCTTTGAAGCTGGACAATGTCGCTATATGCCGCCGTCCGTGCTCCGCCTCACGCCAACGCTGCGTCGCGCCAGCTTCAGTTCCTGCTATCTTCCCCAGATTAATGCCGCCCACCCTTCTTCTCCCTCAACACAAGCAGCCCGACCTCTTCGACGTTGTCATCTCGAAGAAGGCTATGGAGCACCTGCTCCGCAGCTGTACTGTGCTCGAGTACCTTCGTCTTGAGCAGATCCACGGGTTCATTAGCCTCCACATCGCCTCGATGAATCTCCGATGGATTTATGTGTCTTGCTGGCCCCGCAACAAGACATCAATTGGGAAGAGATCACTCCAGCTGTTCCACATTATGGTCATTGAGAATGCGCCTTTCCTTGAGAGATTGCTTGTATTTGATCTAGAAGGTCCAACAAAAATCAGGGTCATTGACACGCCAAAATTGACAGCACTGGTGTACTCGCCTGCCAAATTCTCCGAACTCTTTATTGGATCCGTAATCGTTCAGGTACAACACTCATCTTCTTCTCCATCTTCTTGAATTCATATTTTTAAATTTCTTCTTGATGTATTTACGACCGTCTTCCAGAAAATGATTCCCACAAGCTTGACCCAGTCTATGCGCACAGTGAAGATCTTAGCAATAAAATCTATCGGCCCCAATCTGGATCAAGTTGTTGGATTCCTTACATGCTTTCCGTGCACGGAGAAGCTACTCAACCAGGTGAAACTTCTTTCCTATTAGTAAAAGGTAATCACAACGTAGCTCAATTTTTTCATAATTTTCCCAAATTACGATGACAAGTTTAGTGTTCAAAACTGCATCTATGCACTGCACCGAAAGAAATGTTTTTAGTATTTTTCTCACGTGATCACCTGCATCGTTTTTTTGTTGTAATACTATAGTAGCCTAGGCTAGTCATAGTGGAAAGTAACTTAGACTAGTAACTCTATGGTTAACCTAAGAGCAAGTACTACCTTCGTCCTGGTTTACTCTTCCTATTTTGTAGTATCAAAATTTGACCATAGATTTAACTAACAAAATGTTAATGCATGTCACTAAAAATTATATCGTTGGATTCGTAACATAATTTCAAATGGTATACTTTTTGGTGACATACATTGGCATTTTCTTAGGTAAATCTATGGTCAAAATTTTACACTAAATACGAGGTAGTACAAAAGTGGGCTATAACGGCCCTCCACTATGTAGGCCAAAACACGTGCCAAATTCACTTGTGATGCATTTGGCATCGATGCCCCTCCATTTCTCACCTGGTGCCCCAATCTGGATTACCTACTTTTCTTCGGTGCCAAATTACTCACGCAATGAAAAAACACTTGCGTGGGAGAGAGAGGTCTGAGGCAATAAAAAACACTTGTTTGGGAGAGTGAGAGGCTGGTGTAGTTGGTTTGATTGATTTGTTTATACATGTGGGTCTGTGTGCACAGCGGTGCCAACTCTCTCACATCACGAGAGCGGTGGCAAAATCTTTTGATTTGACATCGATGCGTATTATGTGGCATACTTTTGAGAAATATGGCATCGACCACATAGTGGAAGGCAACAAATGCCCAAGCTCTTCACGTACTCCTAGGTAAATGAGAGGAAAGAGAAAGAGAGAGTGAAAAAATATCACTAGCCAGCCAACCCTATCGTATGAGCGAATGATATTGGTACCTCTTGATGACACGGCAATCTTATACAACCAGCTGCTCTAATATGTTCTCTTCTTTTGCAGATGAAAAAGACCCGAAAGTGAAAAATGTGCTGCACTATAACAATCTCATCGAATGCCTTGATCTCCATCTTATAGAAATTGATTTGATCGACTACCGAGGCAGCACATCTGAGATTAAATTGGCCAGGTTCTTTGTTCTGGAGGCAAGTGTGCTCAAGGTAATGAGGTTTGGCGTTCTCTGGCGCAACAATGAATGGCGTGCTGATCACCGCAAGCATCTAAGCCTAAATGATAAAGTCTCCGCAGTGAATTTGTTTTTGAAACATCAAGTGGCCAGAGAATCAAAAATTTATTTGCCCATTAGTGACTTGTCAGGGAGGTGGATTTTAGTTTGTACGATAATGCTGCATCCACCTAAAGTAACGAAAGTTCTTACGTCCTAGTAATTCCCTCTTCGTAGGTGCAACATTACTCCTAACATTTGTAATATCAGTTTGAAACTTGTAATATTGCCGTGTCCTATTCCTACGTTTTCAAAATCCTGCGAATCAAAGAGGTCCTGAGTTGGTGATGATGTTGTGCCTGCCATCTTTCACCAATAGCCGTCGGATCTAGATCTGACGCATACAAACCAAACTTCTCCAGTTTTGCAAAAAGATGCCCGCACTTGTTCCCCATTTACAAAAAACTCCTTGTCTCTCACAATCAGCCTTATCTCCTCCCCACCGCATCTAGAAGGCCATGGAAAAATCTGGCGCGATGGCCGCTGCCGGCGCCGTCCACCCCCAATCTTGGTGTTCCGTGCAATGCACGGGCATCTACGCACGGGAAATTATGTCGAACACGGCTAGTTGTAGGAAGGCTAGCTCTACAGCCATGATGATAGTGACTTCAGATGGTGAGGCTGACTATGGTATGTCGAACACGACGCCTATACTCAGGTGTCATCTCTGGCGCAGGGTCTTGTCACTTCACTGTGAGGAGCAACACATAATAATTTGACCAACGGGTAGTATAGTACTACTACATTGGTAGTACTACTATTAGTACTAGCACCACCGTCTGGATTTAGTAGTACTACCACGTCCATCTGGATTTAGTATTTGACTAGTAATATCTAGTAATGCATGTCACAAAAAATGTACTACTCCCTCTGTAAATAAATACATGGTGTATTGTTTTATTCCTTCCGGTAGATGGCTCAAATCTGAAGTCTCATCAATCAGACTACTATTGTACTCACCGAGAGCTCAGCTTTGTAAGCTACCAACAAAAAATTGCAATCAAAGACTACTATTGTACTCCCTCCGTACTGGTGCATTAGTCATGTTACGAAAACCAAATAGTAATCCCAAAACTTTTAGGCGCGGTGCATTAACTACCCACCTCGTTCCCTGTTTTTTGCCACAAAAAAGAAATCACCCAGTACGAGACGTGGGGTGCGTATGCATCCAATGACTTGAGACTACTCCCTCCGTCTAGGTGTATAAGTCATCTTAGAGCAAGTGAAAAAGAGGAGTGGGCTCTCATGCAAGAGCCTAGCTATATGCGGATTCCTAGGCCGATATAGTACTCTTATAGCCAGCCTTATAGCTAACCTTATTGTATGAGTGGCTACAAGTGATGGCTCAATATGACATGGCAACATCATATAGCCAGCAGCTGGCTATACTATTAACTATGCTCTTAGGTTGTGCACCGTGACCAAGACAAAGGGGAAAGTGAGAGAACTTAATGTCTTTTTGCTAATTAATAGGATTACATGCAATGAACTAACCACTGCATGTCATGTTTGGTAGTCTCAAGTCATTGAAAGCATGCACGACCCACATATCTCATTGGTTGATATGTCACGAAACAAGAAATGAGGAGGGAGTTAATGTACCATGCCTAAGTGTTTTGGGATTATTTGGTTTTCGTAAGGTGACTTACACAACATTTTTGGTTACATGCATTAACATTTTATTAGTTAAATCAAAGGTCAAAACTTGGCGCAAAATGCAAAGGGGACCAATAAACCAGTAAACATCAAAGTTCTCTTGTTTGGCCCCAACTAGAGGTCCGGTGAGATGACTATACTGCACCGGCACGGAGGGGGACACATCTTCATTGACTTACTGCACCTACGTTTGGGTGAATGACACATGGGCCCAACAGGTGGCTGGCCCACCTATCATACAGCCAAAGGTTGGTGCAGTAGAGGGCCGAGGAGTAGATGGCCAACACACACGTGAATGCAACACAGTCTGCACTTCTCATATAAAGGCTCTCCGCCAGTCCAATCTACGAAATCCTATGCACCTACGCACCCTAACCAAGGGCAAGAGTGATCACTCCAATCGCAAGATCAGTTGACTAGAAGCTAGACCCATGGAGGCAATGAGCGCGAGCATCAGCCGGCTGTGCCAGATGGTCCATGACGCCGGCCTGCGCCCCGGCACCGAGGAACGTCTCCAGGTTGTGCTTGAGGCCGCTAGGGTGAGAGGCCGCTTGGACGACAGCTTCGTCTCCTAGTTCGACAAGGTCCTCGTCGGCTTCCTCGACAAGTTCACCGTCGTCAAGAAGCTCGCGGACGACCTTGACGTACGCCTCCAGCCCACGCGCCCAGGATCTGCGATGCCCGCCACCCTCAACAGCATCTATGGTGACAACCTCTTTGACGCGCTGGTGGCCCTGCGACTGCCCGCCGTCGCGCCAGAGAATGTCCACCTTGAGGTTGCGCTCGTCGCGCAGCGCCTGGCGCAGCAAGACACCGTCGACATAATCACCCACGTCTACATGCAAATCGTCCATAAGGACTACTACGTGCCAGAGGAGGACGATAGGTCGCTAGCCTTCTTGACCCGCAGGGCAACCTTGGACGGCATTGTTCAGAAGCACGTTGAGCTCGCCGCCAATGCCGCTGCTCCTCACACGTCGGTTGGTGACCTGGCGCACTAGGGCGTGAGGATATCGTTGATGGATCCGTATGTATCTTTCTTTCCGTCAAATCCATGTAGTAGTATATGGCACTACTAGTAATTATCTTACCTTTCGCATCAACTTCATAATTTCCGTACGTACTCCATGCATGAACCGCGCCAGAACCAAACCTCTCATTACTCTAGGGAAAATCGTTATTTCTATCTATCGGTCGCGCCATGGAGCAGAACCAAATTTTACAAGTTACAAGTTCAAAAGGAAAAGTCTGCCGTGTTCGCGTCGCACCCCCACACGATTTGTCTGGCACGCCGCTCACGGGGGAATGCGTCCTGTGTTGCATTTTCACTTACAAGTGGTACCGCAGTTGAGCAAACCGACTATCGGCAAACCCCCACCCTGCCCATCGCGCGATGGCTGAGAAAACAGGAGGGAGAAGAGATGGTTGTAGCACGGACTCCAAGAAAATTGGTGTCGGATGGGACGCATGTGGGTGGCGTGCGCCGTACTGCTAGACGTGAATGCTAGTTATGGCCCATGCCACCCCACTATATTGAGCCTATATCGAGGTGCTGGTTACGTAGAACAAATTTCCTGGAGTCCATGCTCAGCCCTCCTCTATCTCTCTTCTCAGCCAGCAGCAGACGCGCAGAGCCCATCGTCTGTTTGCTCACATGTGGTCTCACATGTTAGTGAAAACGCAAGAGGACCCACTGAACCTGCACATCATTCTCCTCGACGTGCTGGTGGTGAAAAACAAATCCAATAAAGATCTTTGGTGGCCGCTTTTGGAGTTACTCAAGAGTAGTAAGATTCTATTTATAGTTTAACCCAAGATGCACATCATGTGGCTTCAACTACCACTCCATTTTCTTGCATGACATGACCTGGATGCTGGATGTCCCACGTGTCGGCAAAAGGAGGAAGAACTCGACCAAATCTTCTCCACATTTAGACTGGAGGAGTAGGAAACACGGCAAGCCCTGTGCCTACATCATACTACGTACAAGCCCACCTCACGCAGTCACGCTATCACCATATTTCTCTCTCTTCGTGCGACACCTAGCTCTAGTTGATCTAACTAGAACTAACTATTGGTTGGCTCTATGTGATGTGGCAACTTCATACTACTACGGATGCTGGCTATACTAAGGCACTAACAATCCAAGAAGTGAGCCGAAACCATTTATAAATTGAGTTTATGACATGCATATGCAAATGTACCATTCATTACATACAACAAGTCATCAACACACAACGACAACGAGGATACATGTTGGATTATAGATTAGTTCCAACAAGACATCCTAGTAAATACTAAAGTTTTCATCACACAACAAATAACAAGCAATGAAATGAACTTCAGCTCAACCAATCCTCGGCGTTGGAAATGCTTGCTTTGAACCAGGAGAGCTTCTCTCGGAAGGGGCAGCTACTGTCAATCTCGAGACCAACGCAGGACTGATCATCCAGGCTGAAGCGGCCTATTTCATGACCCATATTGTGATAGCCACGGTAGGGAAGCATAGAAATGTCCGAGGTATAGATACAGTTGCTTCTCATAAATGGTAGTAACGTCGTGTCAACAGCAGCTGGATCGCCTTTCACCATCATTGGATAGTTTTGTCCAAGAAGAGCAAGTTTCCTCCAAGAGTATCAATACTAAACCAGGAAGAAGGTGTTGGCGCTAGCACAGTAGTATCCATCCTGAATACCCTGCAACGGATGTTGGAATAGGTCCGGAGAGTGCGACCATGGGAGACAACACCTGCTTCCTTAGTCACATCAGCGGTGCCCTGTATACAGACAAGAAGAGGTGATCCATCGGAATAAGTTGCCAGGCGCAACTGAGTATATGGGTCCTCATGCTCGTGATCATCATCATCGTCATGTCCCCCTTGGTTATAAATTTTTTCAAGTATAGGGGTGGAATGTTCACAGGACCTTGGAAACACAAGAAGGTTAATTAGTAAAGGGAAACTAGCTAACCCGCATGCATGTGGATGAAACAATTATAATTACAGTGGAAGACAAACGTATCGAAAGCATAAGGATTCCATGCAAAAACAGTGCCACGAGTGGTGGCAGCAAACACAAGACCCTCGTATTGAATTGCATCACAGTACTCATCCGTGTATAGAAACTGATTTTTGAGCAATATCCATCCAGTCGAACTATGAAGGAAGGCAACAAGCTTGTCGAGGATAGCAACAACTCCATAGTCCATTAAATCCGAAGAGTGGTCGAGAACTCAACAAATTGCTATCTTCCGTAGACGACAGTCACCATGATTGTAGTTGAACGTACGTAGAATATCGGTGTGCTCAACCTCTGGGTAGTCTGAGATTTTTGGAAGTGGAACCCAGTAACGACTGTACACATTCACAAGTTCCCACTCGCAGTTGTACCCAATATAAACAACCCAATCTCCATTTGCGCCTGCCGAAGCCTTACCCTCAAGCGATGGCATCTTAACATCACACGTATCATTATCAAGTGGCATCAACTTGCACAAGGCGAGGCCTGCGTCGTCCGCACGCCAGTGTCCAGGGTCACGGTGAAGAAGATAGGGGAGATCAAACCGCTCCTGGAACCTTGGGTTCCTTGTAATGATGTTATTAGTTGAGTTGATAATGGTGTTGTACGAACCTGCCATGCTAGCCGAGGTGATGACATTGCATCGATCAATGAGTTACTCCACCACGTCATCTTTCTGATGGGGGCAAGAATAACGGGGTCGTTTCCGGCCTATTCCCTCCATGGAGAAGACGATCGAACAATGGCAGAAGGAAGGGTGAAGGAAAATGGAGGAGGGAGTAAGAGCGTGCGACAACATTTCCAAATTGAGAGGGAAAGGCGAAGAGTCAGTGGACGGTTGCCACGGTACACGAAGAGGCGCCCCGGCCTACATAGACGTATGTTTGGAAATTGTACAAAAGGACTCACTCTCGTCTCACTGATATGTTGGAACGGGACCACATGTCAATGAAGAGGCTAGTGGGGAGCGGACGGCTTCCACAGAGGTCACACACTGACGACAAGGCCGTCCTGTCAGACCTAGCGCCCGCGCGGGATGGCTTCCATCCCCCACACGAGCGAAGCCACTTCGCACCCCCACACGGTTGGTCCGCCACGTCGCTAGGCCAACTCCAGCGCGTGCAGCTCGGACGCGCGCTCGCTCAGCCCCCTTTCCCTCGACGCCCCGGAGCTACCCAAACACGGCGACGTGTTTTGCGCACCCGGCGGCCGGATTTGGAGCGGATCCGGTCGGGCTTGAGCTCACCCGGCTGTGGGAGGCCGCGCCGTGCCATGGCCTGGCCGGGCACCGGGCCAGAAGGCCCCGGCAAGGCCACAAGGCCGCATGCAGGTACCGACTCCTCCTCTAGCCGCTCGGATCTACACCGTTGGTGGTCCGCCGACAGATACATGAATGGCGGTCGGCCGGGCTCGGTGCTGGCGAAAAGCTCGTCGGCGAACCGTTGCCACTCATTACGTGCGACGACTACCCAAAGAAGGTCTTGCGCCGCGTGTCTACAACGTCGGAACATCCCGGATGGGTGTTCATCAAGTGCTCAACCGATGGGGTATGTGCTAATTTAGCTTCAGATGTGCTCTCGGATTAGACTAGTTGTGCTAACTTAAAATTTTATTGTGTAGAATGGATGCAAGTTTTGGTATTGGGAAGAAGAGTACATCGATATATTGATAGAGCACAATTTAATAGATGTTGTAGCACTTCTAGCTAGCATAGAGGCTAGAGATGAGACTAGTGCACTTGTTGATAGAATAGAGGCTAGACATGAAACTAGATGCGAGGAAGCAACGTCTACTTCTTTACACTCGAAGAAGAAAGAAGCACACAAGATCGAGCCTCCGCAGATCAACAATGAATGCATCGAGAAGGCACTAGTCCAACTTACAGGAGCAGTCATGGAAGTTGGATATCTTCTAAAATGTATTCTTGTGGTTCTTGTTTTCTTTGGTTTTGCTTTTCTAGTCAAATTTTGGTGATGTATTGCCATGTACCAAAAATCAATGATGAAAAAAAAGATATGTGTTTGCAAAGAAAAATGTACGCGGCCGGGATGCGTCCGCGCATTGGGCGCACGGCCACCGCATCCGAGAAATGGCATGGACACGACCCCATTGCCCTACCCAAACGGACAGAATCCGGGCAAAACGGAGGTCCGTTTGGGGTCGTGCGTTGGAGTTGGCCTTACAAGTGGGACAACAGTTGAGGAAACCGGCTATGGGCAAACCCCCACCTCGTCCGCCGCGCGATGGCTGAGTTAGAGAAACGAGGAGGTTGAAGAGATAGTTGTAGTACGGACTCCAAGAAATATGGTGTCAGATGGAAGTCGTGCTGGTGGCGTGTGCCGTACTCCTGGATGTGAATGCTTGTTCTGGCCCATGCCACCCTACTATATATCGAGGATTCGAGGTGCTGGTTACGTACAGCGAACACATTAACATGTGGCCCACCTCACACTGTGGCCAAATTTCCTGGAGTCTGTGCTAGGTTAAAAAGTGCTCTTTGTGAGGGTGGGTGGCTGGTCTCAAGTTTAAAACTTGTTGCGTATACGTAGACATAGAGATAGTGCATCAGTTTTCAAAGTTTGAACCCAAACATCAGAATGCAATTTCTACGGGACTCATCCGAGGACCTAGGATGGTGGGATTCGCAGCTACAGTAAAAACACTCGCCCGATGCGTGAAGCATGTGAAGCTAGTACAAATAGTAGTACTATTGTTGATTGGACTCATCCGATAACCTGTTGCAATGCGCGTACAATTATGTATTCGGGAAAAAAATTGCCTCGTCGCAGCACCCACTCAGAGAAGCGACTCGAAAGCCATTCATAAATTTAGTAAGTTTATCATAGGCATATCATTTTATTACATACAACAGGTCATGAACCCACAATGACAACGAGGATACATTATAAATACTAAAGTTTTCATCACACAACAAATAACAAGCAATGAAATGAACTTCAGCTCAACCAATCCTCCGCATTGGAAACACTTGCTTTGAACCAGAAGTGATTCTCTGGGAAGGGGCAGCTACTGTCAATCTCGAGACCAACGTAGGCCTGGTCATCCAGGCTGAAGCGGCCTATGTCAGGACGCATATTGTGATAGCCACGGTAGGGAACCATAGCAATGTCCGAGGTATAGATACAATTGCTTCATAAATGGTAGTAACGTTGTGTCAACAACAGTTGGATCACCTTTCACCATCATAGGATAGTTTTGTCCAAGGAAGAGCGAGTTTCCTCCAAGAGTATCAATACTAAACCAGGGAGAAGGTGTTGGCGCTAGCACAGTAGTATCCATCCCGAATACCCTGCAACGGATGTTGGAATAGGTCCGGAGAGTGCGACCATGGGAGACAACACCTGCTTCCTTAGTAACATCAGCAGTGCCCTATATACAGACAAGAAGAGGTGATCCATCGGAATAAGTTACCAGGCGCCACTAAGTATATGGGTCCTCATGCTCGTGATCATCATCATTGCCATCTCCCCCTTGGCTATAAATTTTTTCAAATATAGGTGGTGGAATGTTCACAGGACCTTGGAAACACAATAAGGTTAATTAGTAAAGGGAAACTAGCTAACCCGCATGCATGTGGATGAAACAATTATAATTACGGTGGAAGACAAACGTACCAAAACCATAAGGATTCCATGCAAAAACAGTGCCACGAGTGGTGGCAGCAAACACAAGACCCTCATATTGAATTGCATCACAGTACTCATCCGTGTATAGAAACTGATTTTTGAGCAATATCCATCAAGTCGAACTATGAAGGACGACAACAAGCTTGTCGAAGATAGCAACAACTTCATAGTTCGTGTAATCTCAAGAGCAGTCGGGAACTCGACAAATTGCTATCTTCCATAGACGACAGTCACCATGATTGTAGTTGAACGTACGTAGAATACCGGTGTGCTCAACCTCTGGGCAGTCTGAGATTTTTGGAAGTGGAACCCGGTGATGAGTGTACACATTCACAAGTTCCCACTCGCAGTTGTACCCAATATAAATAGCCCAATCTTCATTTGCGCCTGCCCAAGCGTTACCCTCAAGCGATTGCATCTTAACATCACATGTATCATTATCAAGTGGCATCAACTTGCACAAGGCGAGGCCTGCATCGTCCGCGCGCCAGTGACCAGGATCACGGTGAAGAAGATAGGGGAGATCAAACCGCTCTTGGACCCTTGGGTTCCTTGTAATGATGTTATTAGTTGAGCCGAGAATGGTCCTGAACGAACCTGCCATGCTAGCCGAGGTGATGACGTCGCACTAATCAATGAGTTCCTCCACCACGTCATCTTTCTGACCGGGGCAAGAATAATGGGGTCGTTTCTGGCCTGTTCCCTCCATGGAGAAGACAATCAAACAATGGCAGAAGGAAGGGTGAAGGCAAATGGAGGAGGGAGTAAGAGCGTGCGAAAACAGTTCCAAATCAAGAGGGAAAGGCGAAGAGTCGGTGGACGGTTGCCACGGTACATGAAGAGGCTCCCCGGCCTACATAGACGTTCATTCGGAAATTGTACAAAAGGACTCGCCGTTGTCTCACTGACATGTTGGAACGGGACCACATGTCAACGAAACATGGTGTGTAATTTCTCGTGCAAAATGCGATCTGGCCGCGATGGCCCGAGGTGCCGCATTAGTTATCGACCTTTATTTTTTTAATGGCGTGCCGTTTTGTTTTGAAGCACGACTAACTGGTACTGTATGCAGAGAAAATATAAAATACTCTACCACTACTCCACCTCTGGTACTAGTAGTATAAAAAGATATATAGGCTGGAGCTTCAGCGCTTTCTTGCTAAGGGCTTCCCACTTGCTTCTCACACTATCACCCTCTCTCCTGATCTAAAAAAGATGGCCTCTCTCTCCCTCCTCACCGATGGTCACAGATCTGCTGGGGAAGAAAAGGACGTGCAGCGTTGATGCGCTCATCGTCGGCGAGCGAGGTCACGCACTGACGAAAAGGCCGTCCTCTCAGACCTAGCACCCGCGCGGGATGGCCTCTGTCCCCAAGCTCGCTGTCGTAGTGTGTGCGGAGGACGACGACCATGAGCGAGGCCACTTCCCGCTGAACCCTCAGGTATGCTACCTCTTTTCGAACCATAGCCTTGTTCTATTACCTCATCTGCCACGCCGCTGCATGTGGATCTTTTCCCACTCCACCATATTCCCAAATTTCTATCCTCTCCTCTGCTGGTCATGCAGACGAAAACCTTAACTTGCACTATTAAAGGAAACCCTACTTCATGCAGACTAATCCATGTCTAGGTTGAATAAGGAAAGGAAGGGAGACTGTACTGTCCAAGAGACTAGGCATCGAACCCGCATCTAGGTTGAAAAGGGGAAAATTAGTAGCTAAGGAACGAGTCTCGTGTCTCTTGGTTGAAGAAGGGTAGAAAGGCATGACAACGCAATAGAGAATGACCAGGTCGATCGGTTTGTTGTCCTCACATAGGAAAAAAGGTGGCTAAAGAGAACAAAAATGGGACGTAATCCACATATGTTGCCTAGATATTTGTTGCTCTGGGAAACCATACCTCCCTCACCACTCTATGCGTCCATGGAGGTACATCGTACTGGCGCGCCCACTGTCCGAATGGGCCTCCCATGCTCTTATTGCCACTTTTTTGCTGTTAGTATAACGCCAGCGGTCAAGTCAAGCAATGCTACTACTAAAAGTGATGCCACATTTAACTAATGCCACACTCAATCTAATGCCACTGATAAATTTAAGCAATGCCATTTAATGTCACTGGATTATGTCAGGGTTAGCCGTTGATTGTGGATGTATAAAAGATTTTTCAGCTAAGGCATTCTAATGCTGTTACACAGCCAGTATACCAACGATCAATCTTGTTACTACCTTCAGATTTTTGCACTTAATGCTTATAGATTACATACCTCACTTTCATGAGATAAGTCAATTTTTTTTGTACAGTGTCAAGAGGAAAGGTCAAGAGTGGGCACCTCCTCCTCCGGCTGTTCTCTTGATTCGTTCGATCAAGTTTTTATGTTTGATTGATTATCAAGATTGGGATAGCAATTTTTAGGTCCCCTCGTGTTCGAAATGATATTTACCTTGAAGGTACATGGTTTGCAATTTTTTATACTGTCATTAGTTAATAATGCTAGTTACCTTCAGACTTTTGTATTTGGTTTAATGCTCTTGCACAGCTA
Organism: Triticum aestivum; assembly: GCF_018294505.1. NCBI lineage: Eukaryota > Viridiplantae > Streptophyta > Magnoliopsida > Poales > Poaceae > Triticum > Triticum aestivum. Next base: position 456,309,713 of record NC_057802.1, on the reverse strand, counting down.
GTATACCAATGCTGAAACTTGTTACCTTTACATTTTGTATTGTTAATTCTTATAGAAATCTTCCAGTGCTGGAGCTTATGGAAATCTGTTCAGTAAAACCATTGTACTGTACCCTGTAATAAAATAACTACTCTACTATTGCACTAGCCACTGGATTAGTGTATATTTGTACTATTCGAATGGTGTTGCCTTAGCGTATGGACCTATATAAAGTGTGGCAAGCTTTCCCAGATATGTGCTCAAGAAAACTACTACCTATTTTTCTAAATACTAGACGTTTGGGTACTTTAAATTGAACTGCGAAAATGTCTTATATTAAGGAACAAAGGGTGTAGAGTTCACTCAAATTATCCCGGTAAAGCTAGTCAAACCTTTGTTAAAATTAATGTTCACTATGTGAAAGTGCGTTATATCGACTAGAGGGGGGGTGAATAGGCGATTTTTATGAATTCTTCACTGAGGAATTTGCGGGTGAGGAAATTCCTTAGCGAAGAACTACTAGCAGCGGAATAAGTACGCAAAAGTAAACATAACAGAACACAAGCATGGTCATCATGATGAAATGAAGACAAGCACAGAGTACAAAAAGCGTAATCACAGGATAACTCAGGATGAAGACAAACAGACTGAAGAAATTGAACTGAGGACATTGAGAAAGTCTTCAGTCAAAGTCTTCAAACACAGATATGAACAAGCACACAACACAGTTATGAGGAAATGAAAGAGTTGAGGAATTAGAACCAGTAGGCTTGGTGAAGACAATGATTTGTTAGACCAGTTCCGACTGCTGTCTCAGTTGTACATCTGGTTGGAGCGGCTAGGTATTTAAACCTGAGGACACACAGTCCCGGACGCACAGTCCTCACTGTATTCTCCTTGAGCTAAGGTCACACAGACCTCGCCCAATCACTCGTGGTAAGTCTTCAGGTGACTTCCGAACCTTCACAAACTCGGTCACTCGGCGATCCACAAGTCCTCTTGGATGCTCTAGACCATGACGCCTAACCGTGTGGAAGAAGCACAGTCTTCAAAGGGTAACAAGCATCGGATCCACGCAGGATCAATCTCTTCAGTGATGCTCAATCACTTTGGGTTTGTAGGTGTTTGGGTTTGGGTTTTCCTCACTCGATGATTTTCGCTCAAAGTCCTCGGAGGATGGGATGCTCTCAAATGACAAGTGTCAGTTTCTCTTGGAGCAACCAACTAGCTAGTGGTTGTAGGGGGCGGCTATTTATAGCCTAGGGAGCAGCCCGACATGATAAGACATAAATGCCCTTCAATGATATGACCGTTAGGTGGGTAGATATTTTGGGACAACTGGCGCGTAGCACAGCAGTCGGAAATCTGAGGCTCAAATTCCTCAGGGCTATCATGTTCCTCACTGTGTAGGCAATCCGCACTGGCGAATTCCTAACTCCTCAGTCAGAACAAATTCCTCAGAGACCAGGAGAACTTCGTCTCTGTCACTGAAGAATATGACTGAACTGTATGAGATTTCCAATGGCTTCACAAGGGATTGGTAGGTGTAGGATTTTGAGTTGAGCATCACATGGAAATTTTTCCTTAGTATTTCCTCGACCCCCTTTAACAGTATGGTGTTTCCTATGACTCAAGAAAGAGAAAATGAAACTACGAAAACAAAAGTCTTCACGCTTCATGTTCCTCGAATGAATACCAAGTCTTCAAGGTCACACCAATTTCTTCACTTTCAAAGTCTTCAGAAAGTCTTCAGAAATCCAAAGTCTTCAGTCGAAGAACTTCATTTATAGGGGTCGACTTTCTCTGTAAATATCAAACTCCTCATAGACTTATAGACATGTGTACACTCATAAACACATTAGTCCCTTAACCTATAAGTCTTCAATACACCAAAATCACTAAGGGGCACTAGATGCACTTACACTATGTTACCGGAGGAGGTCTGTATGTTTGTCTCTAATGCCTGTCGACTACATACCTGACATCATGATGTAATGTTAAGTCATTTCCTTTTGTACAGTGTCACTGAATTGTTAAGGCGGTGATGGCATTTATTTTAGTTGAACTGCACAAAATATGCTTAAAAGAAGAGGAAAGGTCAGGAATGGTTCAATTTTCAGAAAAAACTATGTATGCCTTCCTGACATCAGCCGTTGTTGCCTTATTTATTCCTTCAAACAGGTGGTTAGAAACAGTCTTGCTACCTTTTCCCATTAAGAATTTGAAATGCATGATGAAATATGGTGACTGATGTAATTCAGCATGCGTGCAATAACATTAACGAGGAATAAGCATGCAGAAGAGACAACAAAAGTGTCAGGCCACCATAGAGTTTAGGTTTACTACTCGATGCAGCAAAGTCATCAGAAGAACGAGAGTTGTAACTTAAGAAAAAGAACGCCCATATAAGATAGACCCGCTTGAAGACTAACTCAAATTTCTCCCCCTTTGTCATCGAATGACCAAAAGGATCGAAAATGAGGACTAACGCCCCTGAAGAATATCAAGTTGATGAAGGAGCGCCATCGTTGTTGGGGTCGTTTGTCGTTGTAGGGCCTGCTGCAGTGTCGTCCAAGTCTTCATGCTCATCGGTGTCGCGCGATGAAGAATAGGAGCTGGCCACCAAGGAAGGAACCTTGACCTTCTTGTATTTCTTCGGTGGAGGTGCAGACCAGTCAAAATCCTCCTTGAGACCCATGTTCTTCAGATCTTCTTCGCTATAAATGTGAGACAGAATAGCCCAGGTGCGGTTGAGGGTTTCATGAAGGTAGTAATGGTTTTTCTTCACTTCATTATATGTAGCAGTCATGTTGTGAAGAATTGAACCAAACTGACGCTTGACCCATTTGTGATTGCGATCAACCTTCTGGTGAAGACTTAGCAGAAGTTCACGGTCAGTCATCACACGAGGAGTAGTAGCTTGAGGATTTGGCTTGGAGGCATGGCAAGCAGAATCATGAGTGGCAGAGTCATCATTGGTGGAATAGGATGCGGCCTTGCGAAATTGACCATCCAATGGACGAATGCCTTCATCTATAACAGCTGGTGCCTTGCCCTTTTCATCAGCTGAGGAATAGGTCCGCTTGAGGACTTCAATCGGGGGCAAGTAGCTGAGATGGTTCTAAAAATCAGCCTTGTAGTTGAGTGAAGACCTTGTCCTGAGGAATCTCATAATCCAAGGTGCATAAGGCTTCAGCTCAAACGGAGAGAGTGCAACATTTGCCAGAGTCCTCATGAAGAAATCGTGATAATTGACAGGAATGCCATGAATGATGTTGAAAACCAGATTCTTCATGATGCCAACAATTTCCTCATCAGATGAGTCGTGGCCTTTGATTGGACTCATAGTCTTCATCAGAATGCGATAGACTGTCCTTGGTCCATACTACAATTCCTTCACGAGGAATTTTGTCCTTGAGGCTTGACCAGGTTTCAATGGCTTCATCAACACTTGCATATAGTGATCTGTAAGCTCAGGCTCATGGTACATGCAACGAGCTCCTTCAGGTGGAGGACTGATGGGCAGGGCGTGAAGCAATTTAGAGGCCGGTGCCTTATAGTGAGTATTTTTGGTCATCCAGTCCAAAACCCAGGAGTTCACATCGTCATCATCTCCTGTGATGTGCAGTGTTGCATAGAATTGAAGAATGAGTTCTTCATTCCAGTCAACTATGTCTGTGCAAAAGTTGAGGAGGCCTGCGTCATGAAGCACACTGAGGACAGGAGTGAAGCATGGCAGTGATTCCATGTCCACATGAGGAATATGCTCGTGGTTGAAGACTTTGTCCTTGTTGAAGAGCACTGAGGAATAGAAGTTGGCCTGGCTGGCGGTCCAGAAGCGCTTCCTTCTAAGACGAGCAGAATCGTAAGGATTGTAGTCAGTGAAGAACACGTGCTCGCCGAAGAAATCATCAGCCCTGAATTTCTGCTTCTTTGAGAATGGATCCTTTGGCTTGGGCTGAGGAGTGTCAGTCAATTGCATTATCACCTCAGGGATCGCAATCTCATGTTCTTCAGGCTGAGGAATTTCAGCTTCTACTCCAGTGACAGCCTGGGTCTTCAATTCTTCATTTACATTTTCTTCAACACTAGTGGCTGGAATTTCTTCATGGATAGATGTGGTTGCACGAGGTTCTTCAGATCCCATTTGTACTTCAGTAGCAACAGGGGACTGAGGAATTTGCTGTAAAGGTGTGAACAGTGGAGAGTTGGGGTGCTGACTTTCCCAAAAGTCATCATTCAGCACAGGTGTGGTACAGCCAATGTCCACATCTTCATCTTTCATTTCTTCAACATCGGCCTCTTCAGCAGTGAACTGAGGCATAGGCGAGGAGACAACTGGGGTTGAAGGGATTTCATCCACTTCAATTTCTTCATCCATCTGCTCTGACGAAGCAGCAGAAGGATTTTCTTCATCAGATCCGCTAGGGATCGCATATTCTTCATCATAAGGAACAAGGTCCTTTGATGGCATGGTTGAGATAGGAACAGCATCAATGGGGTTTGCAAACGAGCTGGTCAAAGGCTTCATCTTCTTTGGGGCTGAAGAATGTGATGAAGTTGATGCCTTCCTTTTCTTCACTGCTGCACGCTCTACAGCCTTGGTCTTCTTTGCATCTGATGAAGATGGAAGAATTGGAGTTGGTGTAGGCGCAGGAGGAGCAGAGGAATGTGGTTGATTTTCTTCAGGCACAACTGATGCAGTTGCCCTAACTTCTTCATTTTCTTCAGGCGCACCACTAGTGGATGCCCTGGCAATTTCATCAGCGGCTGGAATGCAGTCATCAGCCCTGGAACTCACATTTTCTTCAGCAGCCTAAAAGTCATCAGCGGTGCTGGCATGTTCTTCAGTCGGCTGAGCAGATGCTTCAGCCTGAGGAATTTCTTGTTGCGTTGGAGCTGCAACATTGGAAGTGAATTTCTCAGTCAGTTTTACAAACCTGACCTTGGCTCCCTGCCAATCAGCATAGTAAGCATTGAAATCATCGTTGAGGACTTTGATTTCAGACTGGATCTTCACAAGTTCGTCCGTTGTCATAGAGACAACGTTGTTCTTTAGAAATTTCTCCTTCCTGTACTGCGCTTTCTTGATCTGCCCGACCTTCTAAAATTTCCATTTCTCTTCTTGGATGAAGGCAGTCAGCATATGACTTTGGCCAGGAGTCAACTTGAAATCAGGCATAGGAGTGTTTGGGTCCTTGTGCCAGAGATCAATGTAGTCGAGGATCAACTTTGGATCCAAAAGCAGTGGCACATTTGTGCCCTTGGCTCTAGCGGCCCTGACTTGCCTATCTCTGATGATTTCAGCAAGTTCCTCATCATCAGCTTCATCTTCATCAGACGACACTTGGAAGGCGACCTGCTTCTTGTGAGAACTTGGGCGAGAACCTCATCCAGCAGTGGTCTTTGTCTTCAGTAGAGAGGGTCCTGTTGAAGAATTTGGTGCAGCTGAGGAACTAGCAGAAGCTCCTGAGGCAATAGAGATGCCTGACATCCTTTGGCACGTGGCAAGATGCATAGGTGCTGAGGATTTGGTCGGAGCACCTAAGGACTTTGGAGGAGGAGCTGAGGATTTTGGAGGAGCAGGAGCAGCGTGAGGAATTGGCCGTGAGGGCATAGCTGAGGAACTCGGCCTTGAGGGCATTGAAGGTGAAGCACTTGGCTTACGCGTAGGCTTCTTTGCCATGGATTTCTTTAGCTTGCTAGCAGAGGCCTCAGCAGCAGCAGAGTCCTCATTGAATTTCCTCACTGCTTCTCTGGCTTGTCTAGCCAGCTTGGCTTGGCGCTTGGCCCATTCTCCAGGATAGTCCTCACCACGCTTGAGGCTGGTGGGATCAGCTATTTGGCCAGGTGCCAATGGAGGTCTTGGGCATGGAGGATTGAGTGTGAATTTCTTCATGTATTTGGGAGTAACATATTTGTACTCCCTCCACTCTCTTGCCCATCTCCTCTCTATCATATGGATGCGCACCTTGCGCTGATTTTTGTCCTCTTTTCCAAACTTGTCCTCATCAGGAGTGCAGTAATCCTTGTATATGTCATCAGGGATTTCAAAAGCAGTATTAACCTCAGGCCTCTTTCCTCCCTTTTGTGGCTTTTTTTTCATTAGCCATTTTCTTTAGCTGAGGAATTTGAACAATGGAATTCTCTGAAGAAGTATGCAACTTTTCTTCGAGGAACGCTGCAAATGAGTTAAGTTGATGAGAACCTAGTGACTCAGCAGCGGACATGAGTACCTGTGAACAGAGTATAGTTGCGAGAAATTTGGAGAGGTCATATGCGTTCTCAGAAGGTTTTTCAAAAAAAAAACAAGTTTGAGAAATTTGACCAGATGAGTCTTGAAGAATTTCACTAAGCGTTCTTTGTCTTAGGTTCCAGAGTTGTATAGATCGAAGATCCACACAATTGAGGAATCTTGAAGAAAAACGTAGCTTAGAGAAATGTATCAAGAACAGATGACATGTGAGGTGTTTAGTGTGTGAAGATTTGAAAAAAACACCTTTGAAGATTTTGTAGAAATCATTTGAATCAAAGAGGGCAGTAAAAGTAACTTTTAATTACCCTGAACGAAGAACACGACGAACTGGGATGTGGAGATGTGAAGTTCGTCTGTGCAGATCTTCCACGCCCTAACTCGGCGGAGGAAGACAGCTACGGCGGTGGCGGAGGGAAGAAATCCGCGGCCGGCGTGAGTACGACGGCGACGAGGTCAAGGCAGTGAAGCTCTTCCTCACCGGAGACGATGAAGTAGCGGCGGCGCTAGGGTTTGAGAAGCTCGAGCTGGCGAGAGAACGAGCGGAGTAAAGGAAGTGAGGAAGGGAAGGGGGTATTTATAGCCACGGTGAAAAACTGTTCGCCCAAAGAATTTGGACGAACGTGCCCCTGACCCTTCTCATTCGCTTGACATGTGTCACCCACGTACTGAGAAGTGGAAATCGTGTTAGATCGTGGGTGAATAGATAAGTATTTCGTGGGATGCGGAACGGTTTGAGCGGCATAGCCGAAATTTTTCGATAAAATAAGTTTTAACGCTGCGTTCGCAAATTCTTCAGCTGACAAGGACACAGTGAAGATTTTCAACGAGTTTCAAATAGAACGCATATGAAGAATTTGTGAATAGACTGGGTTGAGTATAGCATAGAGGGGGAAGGGTCCGATCACATTCACTTAGCAGAAAAAGCAACTTGAAGAATTAGCCATAAGTGAATGCTGTAGAGGACATAAACTCATATGTATATATAGCTAATGAAGAAAAAAGACGGAAACAGTGAAGACAATGCAAAGTTTAAGAAAATGGACAACTGAGGAATTTCAAAACTGAGGAAAAACTCAAATTGAAGATTTTCAACTTTGGTGGTGGCGTGACCCACCGTATAAGAATGATGATTTCAGACACCGCGTACAATTGTCGTAGGGTTCTGAGAATCAAATTCTTCATTAATTTCTTCAAACTTAGAGTGTTATTCTTCATTGATTGAAGAAAAATGTTTCTTCATGTGTTGCACATCTAAGTCATCAATTTTGCATAAGTGTTGGGATGAGTGTCCTTTTCAAAGAACATTCGAAGATTCTAAGATATTTAGCTCACACCGCAACTTGCTAAATCTCTTCTCATCCAAGGGCTTTGTGAAGATATCGGCTAGCTGTTCTTCAGTCTTCACATGCTCAATAGAAATGTCGCCCTTCAACACATGATTGCGAAGAAAATGATGACGAATCTGAATGTGCTTTGTCTTCGAGTGCTGAACTGGATTGTGAGCAATCTTGATGGCACTCTCATTGTCACAGAAGAGAGGCACATTCTTCATGTTGACGCCGTAGTCCTTGAGAGTTTGCTTCATCCACAGCAATTGAGCACAGCAAGAACCAGCAGCAATGTACTCAGCTTCAGCAGTAGACAGTGATACGCAGTTCTGTTTCTTCGAGGACCAACAGACCAAAGATCGTCCGAGGAAATGGCATGTGCCTGATGTTGACTTGCGGTCCACACGATCACCAGCATAATCAGAGTCTGAATATCCAATGAGATCAAAAGCCGAGCCCTTGGGGTACCATAATCCAAGTGTTGGTGTGTGAGCTAGATATCGAAGAATATGCTTCACATCCTTATGGTGTGATTCCTTCGGTGTAGCTTGAAATCGGGCACACATGCAAACACTAAGCATAATATCTGGCCTAGATGCACATAAATACAATAAAGAACCAATCATGGAGCGGTATACCTTTTGATCGAAGTCAATACCATTTTCATCAGTGCATAGATGGCCATTTGTGGGCATTGGAATTTTGACCCCTTTGCAATCTTGCATGCTGAATTTCCTCAGTACATCCTTGGGGTATTTCTCCTGAGATATGAATATGCCATTGCGCTGTTGATGAATTTGAAGACCTAAGAAGAATTTCAACTCTCCCATCATAGACATTTGATATTCTTCACTCATCATATAGGCAAATTCATCAGTGTAACGTTGGTCAGTACAACCAAAGATAATATCATCAACATATATTTGGCACACAAACAATTCACCATCATAAGACTTAGTGAAAAGAGTTGGGTCAAGTGAACAGGGTTTGAAGCCTTTCTTCATGAGGAAATCCTTCAAAGTATCGTACCACGCCCGAGGGGCCTGCTTGAGGCCATAGAGGGCCTTATTGAGTCTGAAGACTTTGTCAGGATGCTTTGGATCTTCAAAACCTGGGGGTTGAGCAACATATACTTCTTCCTCAAGCTTACCATTGAGGAATGCACTTTTCACATCCATTTGATATAAAGTGATATCATGATGGTTAGCATAAGCAAGTAATATGCGAATAGCCTCAAGTCTAGCAACAGGTGCAAAAGTTTCATCGAAATCAATTCCTTCAACCTGTGTGTAGCCTTGAGCTATAAGCCGTGCCTTATTCCTCACCACAAGGCCATTTTCATCTTGCTTGTTGCAGTAGATCCACTTTGTGCCAATAATATTATGCTTGCGAGGATCTGGACGTTTGACCAGTTCCCAGACGTTGTTGAGCTCGAATTGATGTAATTCTTCTTGCATGGCCTGAATCCACTCAGGCTCCAGAAATGCTTCATCTACCTTAGTGGGATCTGTGATAGAGACAAAAGCATAGTGCCCACAAAAGTTAGATAAATGTGAAGCTCTTGAGTGTGTGAGAGGACCTGGTGCTTCAATGTCATCGATGATCTTTTCAACTTGCACTTCTTTTGCAACGCGAGGATGAGCTGGTTGTCGTCGAGGAATTTGATCAGCATTTTCTTCAGCACCATTTTCTTCAGCATTTTCTTCAGGTGCATTAGCTCGACGTTCTTCACGTTCCGGAATGAATTCTTCAGCAGCTTCTTCGGTAGGAATGACATTCTCAGTAGCCTTGAACTTGATAGTTTCCTCAGGTGTTGGTTCATCTATCACAGAAGGTAGGTGCTCTCTTTGCGAGCCATTAGTTTCATCGAACCGCACATCTACAGTTTCAACAATCTTGTGAAGAACATTGTTGAAGACTCTGTAGGTGTGCGAGTCCTTTCCATAACCAAGCATAAAACCTTCATGTGCTTTCGGTGCAAATTTAGCATTGTGATGAGGATCTCTAATCCAACATTTAGCACCGAAGACTTTGAAATAACTCACATTGGGTTTCTTGTCAGTGAGGAGTTCATAAGCAATCTTCTTGAAGAATTTGTGAAGATATACCCTGTTGATGATGTGACACGCAGTATAAATTGCCTCAATCCAGAAGTGACGAGGCGTCTTGTACTCATCAAGCATAGTGCAAGCCATCTCAACAAGAGTTCTGTTCTTGCGCTCCACGACGCCATTCTGCTGAGGAGTATAAGGAGCAGATAACTCATGGGTAATACCAAGTTCATCAAGATAGTCATCAAGACCAGAATTCTTGAACTCAGTTCCATTGTCACTTCTGATGTGCTTGATCTTCACACCAAAGTTGGTTGAAGCCCTCGAGGAAAATCGTTTGAAGACTTCCTGCACTTCATGTTTGTAAGTGACAATATGTACCCAAGTGTAACGAGAGTAATCATCAACAATAACAAAGCCATAGAGAGATGCATCATTAGTGACTGCTGAGTAATGATTAGGACCAAAGAGGTCCATGTGAAGCAATTCGAAGGGTCGAGTAGTGGTCATGATAGTCTTTGCTGGATGCTTGGCCTTGGTCATCTTTCCAGCTTCACAAGCTCCGCATAAGTGATCCTTGAGGAATTTGACATTCTCAATGCCAATGACATGCTTCTTCTTCACAAGTGTATGCAAATTCCTCATGCCAGCATGACCAAGTCGTCGATGCCACAGCCAGCCTTCTGAAGCTTTTGCAAGTAGGCACACGGCTGGTTGCGGTCCTGTAGAGAAATCAACAATATACAAGTCTCCTCTCCTAAAGCCTTTGAAGACTTTGGAATTGTCAGCTTCCATAACCACAACACAACAATACTTGCCAAAGACAACAACCATACCAAGATCACAAAGCATTGAGATAGACATGAGGATGTATCCTAAGGACTCGACAAGCTTGACTTTGTCCATGTGTCAATCCTTTGTGATAGCAACCTTACCTAGACCCAATACCTGACTTTTTCCTTTGTCAGCGAAGATGATATGCTTCAGATGCGATGGTGATAAGGGAGCATCCATCAATAGATTCTTGTCACCAGTCATGTGATTTGTACATCCACTATCGAGGACCCACTCAGTGGCTTTGGGTTGATCATCCTGCAGATGAATTAGTGCAGCTTACGAACTCATATACTTCATCAGTGAAGAATATGACATCACACTTCATCAGATCAATTTCATCAAGCAATGCAACAGATAAAGCAGTATGAGGACGTGAGAAATGAAAGTTTATTTCTTCATGATTAGCCTGCGTCCTATCAGGCACTTTTCAGGTCTCCAGCAAATTCTTCAGACGTTCACGCATGTCTGGAGACCTGACCCTACAGAAGAGATTAGTTCTTTTTCTTCACCACCCACATCTGAAGGGGTGGCAAAGAGTTCATCACTCTGCGAGCTCCATACGAGAAAGGTGGCATAGAAGCCAATCCATTTCATTTCACATAAGAGGATTTAGGGTAAGCATATGAATAAGCAGAGAAATTCTTCGAGGACTTATGAACATAATGATTAGAAGAATAATGCTCATATTCATAGCCCTTGGCTCTTCCCTGCAAAACAGAGAGGTTAGCACGATGATGTTCATATGAGGACTTTGATCCTTTTTAGGAATTTGATCCACGTGAGGAATTTGGTCCGTATGAGGACTTGGATCCATATGAAGAATTTGGTCCATATGAAGAATTTGATCTGGGGTTCCTATTCTTCACAGGTGGTGTCACGAGGACATTCACCTGAAGACTTTCAAGGAACCTTTTGGGAACCCAGATTTTCTTCATAGGGGAACCGTTCCTGCAGTTAGTGCCAACATATCTAGCAAATACTTCACCATTCTGATTTTTAAACAGTTTATAGTTGGAGTCAAATGACTCATCAGAAGAATGAGAAGATTCACATGTAAAGCCAGATAAATTAGATGGATCAACTGGAGGTCCCTTTGCAGCAACCCATGAGGTTTTGGGGTACTGCTCAGGCTTCCAATATGTACCATCAGCATTGAGTTTCCTCTCAAAGGCAATACCCTCTTTCCTAGGGTTCCTATTGAGGATCTGCTTTTTAAGCACATCACAAAGAGTCTGATGCCCTTTGAGGCTTTTGTACATGCCTGTCATGTACAATTCCTTCAGCCCTGCATCGTCAGTGATACTAGCAATGTCCTCAGATGAGGAATTAGTGATAGCAGAGGCAGGTGAAGAATTTGTAACATTAGAAGCATTTGAGCATTCAGGTGAAGAGTTAGCAGATTCACGTTCAATTCATTTCAGGCATGGAGGAACAAATTCTTCCTGAGAAGCGCTGACTTGTTGAGCAAGTAATGAATCGCGCTCCTTTTGAAGATCTTCATAACTCACTCTTAGCTTTTCAAGATCTTGCTTTCTTTGAAGAAATTCATAAGAAAGCTTCTCATGATCAGATAAGAGAGTGTTATGTTGAGCTTGAAGGGTGTCATACTTAGTATGAAGTCTCTGAAGACTTTCAGCCAAAGCTTTTGACTGATCCATTTCTTCACCCAACATATCATCGCTCTTATTTAGCATGTATTGAACTTTTTCCAAAGATCTTTGTTGTTTAGTGGCAAGGGAAGCAAGTTTGACATAGCTGGGTCCAAATTCATCACCAGATTCATCATCACTAGACTCGGATAGGTAGCATTCAGTTACCTCAGCACTTTTTGCCATAAGGCCTGATGAAGAGGATGATGATTCTGGTTTGAATGTCATCGCTTTGAGAGATTCCTTGAAGTCCTCAAACCAAGGATCATGACGGGTTCGATGACCTTCATAGACCTAAGAGAGACGGTCCCAGATAAGTTTCGCATGATCGAGATGCATGATGTTCCTGAACTGATTTTGAGACAGACAGGAGCAGATGACGTCCTTCACCGTGAGATTGAGAAGAGTGTACTTGCGAATGTGATCAGCTTCCGCCATCATGCATAGATCGGTCAGGCCAATCTCTGTGACGGTCCACAGCTCGCTGTTCATCGCCATGAGGCGCTTCTTCATCATGGCCTTCCACTTGGGATACTCGTGACCGTCAAAGATGGGGCATGACACAGTCTTCATTCCTGTGGTCAACATAACTAAAACTCCAGGCAGTTAAACCAAAATCACACAGAACAAGGGAGTACCTTGCTCTGATACCAATTGAAAGAGCGTTATATCGACTAGAGGGGCGGTGAATAGGCGATTTTTATGAATTCTTCACTGTGGAATTTGCGGGTGAGGAAATTCCATAGCGAAGAGCTACTAGCAGCGGAATAAGTACTCAAAAGTAAACATAACAGAACACAAGCATGGTCATCATGATGAAATGAAGACAATCACAGAGTACAGAAAGCGTAATCACATGATAACTCAGGATGAAGACAAACAGACTAAAGAAATTGAACAGAGGAAATTGAGAAAGTCCTCAGTCAAAGTCTTCAAACACAGATATGAACAAGCACACAACACAGTTATGAGGAAATGAAAGAGTTGAGGAATTAGAACCAGTAGGCTTGGTGAAGACAATGATTTGGTAGACCAGTTCCAACTGCTGTCTCAGTTGTACATCTGGTTGGAGCGGCTAGGTATTTAAACCTAAGGACACACAGTCCCGGACGCACAGTCCTCACCGTATTCTCCTTGAGCTAAGGTCACACAGACCTCGCCCAATCACTCGCGGTAAGTCTTCAGGTGACTTCCGAACCTTCACAAACTCGGTCACTCGGCGATCCACAATTCCTCTTGGATGCTCTAGACCATGACGCCTAACCGTATGGAAGAAGCACAGTCTTCAAAGGGTAACAAGCATCGGATCCATGCAAGATCAATCTCTTCAGTAATGCTCAATCACTTTGGGTTTGTAGGTGTTTGGGTTTGGGTTTTCCTCACTCGATGATTTTCGCTCGAAGTCCTCGGAGGATGGGATGCTCTCAAATGACAAGTGTTAGTTTCTCTCGGAGCAGCCAACCAGCTAGTGGTTGTAGGGGGTGGCTATTTATAGCCTAGGGAGCAGCCCGACATGATAAGATATAAATGCCCTTCAATGATATGACCGTTAGATGGGTAGATATTTTGGGACAGCTGGCGCGTAGCACAACAACGGTCGGAAATCTGAGGCTCAAATTCCTCAGGGCTATCATGTTCCTCACTGTGTTGGCAATCCGCACTGGCGAATTCCTAACTCCTCAGTCAGAACAAATTCCTCAGAGACCAGAAGAACTTCGTCTCTGTCACTGAAGAATATGACTGAACTGTATGAGATTTCCAATGGCTTCACTCGAAGGGATTGGTAGGTGTAGGATTTTGAGTTGAGCATCACATGGAAAATTTTCCTTAGTATTTCCTCGACCCCCTTTAATAGTACGGTGTTTCCTATGACTCAAGAAAGAGAAAATGTAACTACGAAAACAAAAGTCTTCACGCTTCATGTTCCTCGAATGAATACCAACTCTTCAAGGTCACACCAATTTCTTCACTTTCAAAGTCTTCAGAAAGTCTTCAGAAATCCAAAGTCTTCAGTCGAAGAACTTCATTTTTAGGGGTCGACTTTCTCTGTAAATATCAAACTCCTCATAGACATATAGACCTGTGTACACTCATAAACACATTAGTCCCTTAATCTATAAGTCTTCAATACACCAAAATCACTAAGGGGCACTAGATGCACTTACACTATGTTACCGGAGGAGGTCTGTATGTTTGTCTCTAATGCCTGTCGACTACATACCTGACATCATGATGTAATGTTAAGTCATTTCCTTTTGTACAGTGTCACTGAATTGTTAAGGTGGTGATGGAATTTTATTTTAGTTGAACTGCACAAAATATGCTTAAAAGAAGAGGAAAGGTCAGGAATGGTTCAATTTTCAGAAAAAACTATGTATGCCTTCCTGACATCAGCCGCTGTTGCCTTATTTATTCCTTCAAACAGGTGGTTAGAAACAGTATTGCTAACTTTTCCCATTAAGAAACTGGAATGCTTATATTTGTGAGTCTATGCTTCAACTAGTACCACTTTTATAGTAATCACACTTTCAATATCTATGCAAACAGGGATGCTCGATTTTAGTGGAACTGCACAAAAAGTCCAAATGGTTCAACATTAGGAGCATGTTTTCTTCCAAACCTTTATATCCAATTGGTGGCACTATGAGATGTTCATTACGAAGGTACATGGTTTGCTACTATCTTGCTACTCTTTTTGTACTGTCATTAGATAGTAATACTAGTGGTTTGCCTGTGAATTTATTGGCAGGGTGGACCTACATTGGAGGTGCAGGAAAGGATTCAATGATTGGATGCTCAATTTCGGTTGTATCGATTTCACCTCTTCCATCACTGCTAACATGGATATCCATGGTCTGATGAAGAATAGGCACTATATTTCTGCTCTAAACGAGCAAACCAATTCAGTATGAAATTGTCCATGGCAAAACATGACTGTATCAAATTATCCAGTGCAAAACATGACAAATGCTAAGTGGAAGAGACGTGTTTAAACCGAAAATACAAGGTGGGGTATATGTTTACTAGCTGCTTGATATTTGCGCAGACAGAGATGTCTGCCCGTTGCTATTTGGCAAACAAACAAAGTGACCGCAATTTTGGTTGAACAACACAAGAGAATAGTATAGTCACTGCATGTAGTGCCGTTTGAAAATAGACACAGAAAGATTGGATAGTCACTCCATGGACTGCAGAAAAGTAGTACTTTACTATTTATTGGCCAACACTAGGTGCTTCATTGCTTTGGTCTAATTATACAATGGGCATCATTTTGCCTAAGTTAAAGTTTGTATTCCGAAAATAGTCTCGCCGTGTGATCGAGAGAGGACCAAATCATATTGCAGTGGATGTTCCTCCATCATGTGTGGTTCATTCTCATGGTTCCAGCTGTTGGTGAAACCACTTACGTTTGCAAGAGGAATTTTAGAATTCACAAAAAAATTTGTCTTTCACTCTGTATTGAATGTTGGCCAAGAGAAGCATCCATGTTAGTAGGAAGAACAGATGTTTTTTCTAGATCTTTGCTTTTGGAGCTACATATTTGTATATGATCTGTGAATCATTGAGATGCATTAACATGTTGATCTTATGTATGGGAATCGTACTAGTTGGTTTTGAATTTGGGCTACTAATGTGAACATACTACAATGCCAGGCCTGTGAGTCTCGTGTGAACATTTCGAATGGATCGGCTCTTACTGCCGTGCACAACATGATCCTTATTTCTGCGTTCTCAGTGTTTACAAGTTACTAACATTTCCTTATTTTTGTTCGCTCAGTGTTTACAAGTTACTGATCGATCACTAGCTAGCCTACTAATGCGCTCCTGGCAGTTTTAGTTGCGATGCAAGATCCGAAGTGGCAGTTTTTTGAATAAAAATGCCTACCTCTAAAGAAACAGACAAGCTGCTCTGAAGAAAATGCCATGCAAATATGAAGAAACTGCTAGCAAAAACGTTTGCAAATGCCTTATCTCCCAGCGAGCGTTCATCAACTAATGCGATCCTACACGTACACCATCCGACCTACTCGATCCTACACGTACACTATCCGACCTACTCGATCCTACACGGATAAATAGCGGATCACACACGTACTACCTCCTTCCCGGTTTGCAGGGCTCAATTCAAAAAACGACCTACTCGATCCTACATGAATAAATAGCGGATCACGCACGTACTACCTCCTTTCCGGTGTGTAGGGCTTAATTCAAAAATCTCACCAACCAAGGTAGATGATGAGTTGTGGAATCATTTTTGACAAGGAGAGAGTACCTCATCTGGATGATTCGAGTGCACTCATTTGACCGTCATGCCGGCGTGCGACCCAGCACGGACGGGATGCACCACTGAAGGTATGGGATGGCATAGTCAAAATTTCAGTTTTTCTAGTTTTCCATGGTAAGCTAGCGCGCTAAGCCATGCCTGCTTATGCATTGAATTCCGATGACCGCGATGACCGTCGTGTTTCCCGTGACACGCTGGTTCGCCTACCTTCCGCCTATAATTACTATTTCCCGGGCTTCTCCGGTGGCACCATCACCCAACTCGCCCTATCCTCATAAGCCCCCACCAGCCCGACGTCGCTCGCCACTTATCCTCGCTCTCGCCATGTCCGCCATGCCCCCGCCCGTCCGCGATAGGCGACGCCGGAGGCGGTCACCGCTGGAAATAGTGTTCGGTTTTTCACTGGAAGGCAGACGGAGGGAGGAGGCATTCTATCGGTCCTTAGATGGCAATGCGGAGTATGAGGAGTTGTTGGAGGGCGACCGCCTAGCGGAGGAGCAGCGTATCGCTGATTTGGACTGCCAGCGGGACATGGAGCAGCAGCGCACTGACACTCTGAGTCGCGAGCAGAGCGCCCGCAACTAGGCCGGCTACATGGAGGCCGGCGCCCGGCAAATAGCCCTGGAGGCTGTCGGGCACGCACGCGTTCATGACGCCGAATTTTACTACCAGCTCGTCAACTGGGTTTCCCGCTTAGAAGCCGAAGCCACGCCGACATGGAAAGGGCCAACGCGCGCGAGCAACGCGCCCTATCCACTACAAAAAAATACACTTTCGTGATGATACGTGTTTGTCATAGTAGGTCGCGTTTTCTGTCATGCATGTACATCCATGGCGATTTTATGACAGAATCAAGATAGTCATACCTATGCTGTCGTAGAAGTGTTCCATGACATTACCAAAATTATCGTCACGGAAGTCTCCACTTCCATGACGATAAATCGCGCGTCATAGAAGTGCTTTCGTCAAGTGTGACCGACACGTGGCATCTACCGTAACGGAACACCGTTAAGCTATCGGGTCCGGTTTTGGATCCGATAACCCGTTAACAGCCCCGACCAATGGGAATTTTCCACGTGTAAAATCATCATTGGCTGGAGGAAACACGTGTCGGCTCACCGTTGGGACAGATTTCATCCACTCATTGGACCCAAAGCGCCTATGATACGCCGAGACGTGGCACGGCCCAACAGAGGCCCATTCCTGTGAAAAGGCCGGCCCGTTTGACTTGGTCAAAAGGTGGCGGGCCGGTCCACGGCATGCCTATTAACGGCTTCGTATATAGCCCATTTACAGCCCGCTAACCCAGGGCCCGTTTACGACCTATCCGAATTAGGCCCAGTAGCGTCATCTGGGCTATCCAATATAATTCCAGCCCGTTTTAACTTCCGGCCCATGTATGACGTCTTTTGGCCATATGAGGCCCTTATTACTCTCGGCCCATTAACGACTCGTGGTAAAACTGGCCCGTAATGAACAGTGTATCACTTTATACCCATTAACGGCACGTGGTGAAACTGGCCCGTAATGAACAGTGTATCACTTTATACCCATTAACGGCCAATTATTCCGTTGGGCCGTTTCCAGCCCATGTTATCTTTCGGCCTTCTCGGGGCCCATTTATTCTTGGGCTCAATTCCACATTCGTTTACTTACGGCCCGTTACTGTCATTTTCTGCTTGTGGGCCAAATTCAGCCCGTGGTTACAGTCGGCCCGTTTGTGGCCCGTTAATACGTTGGGCCATTTTCATAGCGTCATCAAAATACGGCCAATTAACGACGACCCATTATGGTCGGCCCATGAACGGACGATTTCAACTCTAGCCCATTTACGACCATAATGCGGTCTGTTATTGGCCCATGTTTGGCCAACCGATCATACGGCCCGTAGAAGGCCCATTGATGATACGGCCCATAGAAGGCCCATTGTGTCTACGGCCCGCATGAGGCCCATTGTTTCTACGCCACATAGAAGGCCCATTGTTTCTACGGCCCTTAGAAGGCCCATTGTTTCTACGGCCCGTAGGAGGCCCATGTTAACTACAGCCGGTGGGCATCAAAGTTCGCCAATAGTGCAAATATAGGGAACACCCTACACTATACAAAAATGGCTTGCTATTTTCTTCAGCCGGTGGCTGCACGTTAAGAACAAATTTTGTATCGCACCAAAACAAATTACAACTATAAAACAAAAGGAAGGTTGGCATAAAAGTTAATAGTCTAGCAGATAAATGCACCACCAGAAGTTCAGAAGCTCAGTTCATTTGACCTGACTGTTACATTTTCATGTTGTATTGTCCGATGGAGCACCATAACCTTCGCCTTCAGTTCTCCTAGGCTCTTGAACAACATAGCAAATGTCTGATAGTCTGGTTTCAAAACCATGCATATCTTGACAACATCGAACAATGTCTCTCCTTGTTTCACAAAGGGTCTCTGTTAGGGAATGGACTTGTGTCTAGAGCGCAGATACAACATTGTTTTGAGCTTGCATATCTTGATCATGAGGCAGTTTGGACGAGATTGCCTTAACAACCAACCCAGTATTACGCAGGAACGTGCTTTTGGCACTGTTAGTGGATAGGTACTGACCCACTACAGCAAGAGCTGACATTGCGGTTATAGTTGCCTCGCCACCTTCAGAAGGTGGCGGTTCCACCATTTTTTCCATAGCTCGCTGAAAAGTTGATGTTTTACATTAGTAGTACCAAAACAAAAGATATTAAGGAGGCAGCAAAACCAAACAAAATAGCTTTGGTCTATATACAGAACTTATTCTGGTGAACCCATGTAAAATAATAGTTGTATTTTATTGCAAAGTACATAATAAAACCAGGTTCCAAACATATGACCATGTACCATCTCTAATGTATTGTCTATTTCTTCACATTGTATTGAGGGCTAAGGATAAAGAGATGAAGTTTATAATACGGTAAGCATAGTATGACATCATTCATATCACAAAACAACTGAGAACAGACAAACATGCAATTGTAACGTTGTGTGGGCAAGTCCAGCACGGAACTAGATTACATGTCAAGATCAAAGGAACATCACTCCTCTCTTTTAAACCTTGTAAGGTGCAATGATACACTAAGACAATTGTGTATAAAATTGAAAAGAGTAATAGACATTGGCTGCAAACCATGCAGTTCAAGGCACAAGTCAGAGTAAGTAGTAGTTAAAAGGCATGAGGATTAAGGACTTACAATAGCGGCTTTGACTGGTGTAGTCATGCCCTTCTTCTTGCTGGTGTGATAGTCCTTAAAGATTTCCACAGCATTTGGTTCATGTACTTTTTGGTCCTTGCGGGCTTTTCTCTGCATTTGGAACAAGTCAATATAGATCTGATAATATGGTACAACAAAAAGAGTGAAACATCAGCTAATTAGAAGAGCCTCGCAGTGTGCAATATAGCTACGAGATCCTGTCGTTTGTTGGAATTTCACTTTCGTATGGTTGGCCTTGTTCTTTGAATAGTTCACCTACAAGAAGATAGATTTGTGTGGCGCATGCGTAAATAGGACTTCAACATGTGATCTGATCACATATATATATATATAATGTACCTGATACTTCGGATCGCACCAGTGTTTAACGACGCCTCTCCAGTCTTCATCAGATATATTTTCCACTAGAGATGTTTGGGAAAGTTCACTGTAAGCCTTGCCTTCAAAGTGAGTTTTCCTCAAGTTATATCAATACTGTCGCAGAGCAGACTTGAAAACATGGGTGCAAGCTTGTCTGGTTGCATCATCTTGGCTGTCCAACTTGAACCTCATCTGTTGAAAATTATGGGAGTCTCATTATCAGCAACCTAGAAAGTATTGGACAGAGCAAGACGATATTACTAGTTTCCATACATAACCATACTTACAGATAAATGGTCGAGGAAGGTGTTGAACTGGGTTTCGTCTTTGTCATTCCTGTACTGAATCCATGTTGGGAGGATACGTACATGACACCTAACAGCAACTGCTGCCTCTGATACTAACTTGGCTGACTCGGTAGCGTCACGTGGCCTTTTTAAACCTGCCTCAAAACGGATCTCCATTCTTCCTGCTCTAGATTTAGTTTACCTATCGAGCATTATCCCTGATGTTTGTTTCCTCTTGCGCCTAGGTGCTAGTCCAACAACAAACATAGGAAGTGTTAGTGTACATCAAACTGTGAGACTACATATAAAGAAGCATGCAACTGTAACTTGACTCCAGCAACTACCTTCTTGCTATTGAAGCTCACGAAGTTCATCTGATCTTGCCAACTTATCTTGTGTCAAGAGTGCTTCAGAAGTACTGTCAGGTGGCAAGGGAGCTTGGGAACGTGCTGCTAGCTAAGTTGACCAACGAGTAAATCGCGCAGCTGGTGGTACTGTGGAAGGTGTTGCAACAACTAGGGTTGTCTCTGCTTGTTTGGTGGCAGCTATTTGTTTCTGTTTGGCTTGTTCTGCAGCTCGTTTAGCACGGGATACCCTGCCGGTACAATTTCCGCTGGACTTTGACCTTCTATTGCACCATCAGTACCAGCAGAATCTGTAGGATTCTTCCGCTTCCCTTTCCCTGTCGTTCTGTCTTGCTTCCTCTTTCTCTGTGCCATGTTAAGTCAAGCCGACAAGAAAAATGAATAACAATTTAGTTCTTCAGAACAAATTGATGCGTGATACAGAAGAACTGAACTTTGATGTTAGACAACCACATGATAGGAGGATGTAATATGTAAGAAAAACAGGACGGCATGAGATAACCAGAACTATGATGTGTAAACTAAGCAGAAGACATTTCACTAAATTAGAAGCAATGCAATGGAAGGTAGACACCATATGAAAGATGCTACAAATATCGCTCTGCCAAGTTAACAGTGTCTCATCATAAATGCCATTTAAACAAATGTGAAGCAGTACAAGAAATAAATCATATGCAAGATGCAAACAACATCACACTATCAAGTTAAAGGTCTCTCGTCATTAGTGCCATTGCATATTCACAGCTTATGATGTATAAACTAAGGAGAAGGCATTTCAACAAATTAGAAGCAATGAAAGCTAGACACCATATGAAAGATGCAACGAATATCACTCGACCAAGTTACTCCCTCCGGTCCTTTTTAATCTGCATATAAGAATATTCTGAAGTCAAACTTCGTAAATTTTGACCATATTTATACAAAAAAATATTAACATCTACAATGCTAAATTTGTACAATATGAAAACTAATGTTACGACGCATCTAATGTTGTTGATTTCACATTCTGAATGTTAGTATTTTATTCTATAAACTTGGTCAAAGTTTACTTTGTTTGACTTCAGACAAATCTTATATGCGAACTAAAAAGGACCGGAGGGAGTTAAACTGTCTCGTCATAAGTGCCATTTCAACAAATTAGTAGTACAAGCTAGAAAAGAATGCGAGATGTAACCTATATCACCCTCTGTCGTGGTTTTGTCACGGCAGATGTCCTAGAGAAAGGACTTAGTCGTGGAGCCATCGCTACGGGTTAACTTAAAGGGGTTAAAGCGGACAAGGGACGGAAGAGAGTTTTATACTAGTTCGGCCCCTTACGATGAAGGTAAAAGCCTACGTCTAGTTGTGATGGAATCGCTGGGGTTTCGATGACCAGGGAGCGAATACGCTTTGCCTGAGTCTCGAGTTGTTGTCTGTTGTCCTTGAACCGCCGCCGGGTCGTCCCCTTATATACATGGGTTGACGCCCGTCTGTTTACAGAATCCCGAGGCCGGCTCATAATCTTGTCCGGCTCGGTCTCTGCTACTTCTATCTTACAACACAACTTTACATATCAATGCCGGTTTATGTCTACATGCCTTAAACCGGCTTTGGGCCCTGGGCCTTCATAAAGCGTCACCGTTTGTCTTCATGGACTTCAGACACACATGAACTACTTATGGGGTTAACCCGGCCTCTCCTGGCCGGTTTACGCCCAGTGGTAATATCCCCAACATTAGGCCCCAGATTGATTGGAACTGGTTCATGTCAATCCTCAATACTTAAGAAAATTTCTTCTTCAACATCTTCACATGATCTTGTGAACCGCCGTGACATTATCTTCTAGGACCATGGTAAACCGCCGTGACGTCACCTGTTATTTAAAATTGTGTATAATCCACCTTCATTAATGAGCCTCCGACAATCGAGGCGACAGCTCCGCCTCATATCCAAAATTTAGGCTCCTCGATTTTCGCGCCTGATGCTTATCTTTCTGCCCTTATAAATAGGGCCAGGGGGTCTTTCCATTTTCCCCCTCGTGCCTCTTCGCGTCATCGTCTTCCTCGCGCCGACCGACCCTCCAGCTCTGCCGCCGCCGTCGTCCTTTGCCTCTGCTTCGACAAAGGCCGCTGCATCAACCTGATCGTATCAGAGAAAAGCGGTGATCCTCCGCTGCTTCCTCCTGCACCAGTAAGTCCCTCATCTTCTCGCCCTAGATCCACCATTAGGGTTCGGTGTTCTTCATAGCTTGAAGCTGTTCTTCCTTCGGTAGCACCAATGGCCGGTTAGATCTGACTATTTTCAGCGCCTTTTGTAGTTTAGACTCCTTTCTTCTTGTTAAGGCACCTGCTTGATATCCAACTCATCTGAACTCACTGAACTTTTTGAGCACTTGATATTAGACCAGAGTATATTTTGATTATCCAACGCACGACAGATCTGAAATTCTCATGCCAAACTATGAAACTTGTTTTTCCCTTCACTTATACATCTTTATACTTATACCTTTAATGCCAAATTAGGCGGTTTAATTTCACAAATAAAATGATAACCCGGTAGATACCATTAGTCCCCTGTTGAACCGCCAATGCATTCATCATTATACTGTTTCCATTGTCAGACTCCGGTTTACGAATAACCAAATCTGGTTTATCAATATGCTTGTATCCTTATACTGCTGTAGAGTTGTCCACTATAAATCTTAAACCGGCAATAATCATGTTTCAGACTTCCATTGCCATGGCCAAGCAAGTCTATGAATGCAATTGGGCTTCCTCTCGAGTAACCGAAGAGCAGTTAAACAATCTTGTTAAAACGAGCGCTTTAGCCAAAAAAGATGTCATCCACTGGGGGTCCCTGGCCCGGAAAGTCCTCCTACACCCAAGGACGGAGAGGTAGTCGTGTTTGCTGATCATCTCGGACGAGGTTTTAGACCTCCCGGTTCAAAAAATTTCCGAGATGTACTAGCCAATTTTCAGCTGCACCCTCAAGACATCGGTCCCAATTCCGTGACCAACATCTGCCACTTCCAAGTCTTCTGTGAGGTTTATCTGCAAGAGGAACCTACAGTCGAACTGTTTAGGGATTTCTTTCACTTAAACCGTCGCACAGAGTTCTCGGATGGACCCAATACAGAACTGGGCAGAATGGCGGTTCAGAAAAGGAAGGAAGTCACCTTCCCTCATCCCAAACTCCACAGTCACCCCAAAGAGTGGAACCAGACTTGGTTTTATTGCATGGATACATCTCCACCTAATGAAAACCCCCTGCCGGGTTACTGCCCTGAACGCCTTAGCAACACACATCCTTTTCCTCAGAGGTTGACGGCAAAAGAAAGGCCAACTATGCTCCCCAATTATCAAAGCTTAGAGCCTTCATGGCGCACGCTTTGACAGGAGTTGATCTTGCTCGTTGCTGGATAAGCTGGAGTATTCCGCCCTTAAGCCGGCGCTCCGGTTTGATGTGTGAGTATACGGGGAGTTTGAAGGATGCTCAGCGGCACATTGACATTCAGCTTACAGATGCAGAAGTCACTGAGGCTGTAAAGAAAATGCTGAACGAACCGGAGGCTGTCTGTGCCCAAACCGGACTACTCCCTTTCTGCACTTTCAACAAACCGCCAGCTGTAAGAATCATATAATCTTTTTATCTGAAGTTGCTTTTGTCCAAACATTCTCTGAAAGTGTGATTTTTTTCTGACAGGGTGATGATCCATTCTGGAACAAGAAACCACCACAAGACAAACCGGTCAAGCCGCAAGATAAACTGGTCAAGCCAGTTCGTCCAAAGACCAAGGTTATCAAAAACCTGCCAAGAAAAGGACGACTGCATCCTCCGAGCTACCAGCTGATGACGATGTGGGTAATCCAGAATCAGAGGTAGAACTTGACTCTCTTGGTTCATTTTTCGTACATCTCATTGACAATGATTATTATTAGGACAACGCTGAAGGTAGTCATGCTGATGACGTAGAGGTAACCAGTCTTTCCTCTGATTCAGATCCTCTGCCAACATCAAAAATCCATCAAGCAAACCGGAAAGTAAAATTTTCTCACCCCCTTGCTTACTTGGACCCAAACTTTCATTTGAAGACGCAGCAGCACGAGGCTCGCCGCACAACCTGGCACAGCGGCCAGGTAGTTACCTCCGCCGGTTTACCGAACAGTCCGGATCGGAAACGCCGATCATAGGTCTCTTATCCCATTGATACTTCATGCCCCAAAGAAGGTTGTTTCCGCCAGCCTCTTAACCCGTCTGATTCAAATTATCAGGGTACTTCTCACTCATCTTCTGGCGAATCGTCGGTCACAAAACTTCCACCCCTCAAAACGGTTCTTGGGTGAGCTATACACTTGTTGTTATCCTTGATGTTGCTATTTTGATATACTGTACTGATCCTCATGTTTATTTTTCTCAGCGCCAAGCCCAGACCCAGCAAGAAAGCACGGTTGAATAAACCGGCTGATGAAGACGTGGCTGTTGAACTGGAGAAAACTCCAGATCCTGAAGATGTTGGGGAACGTAGTAATTTCAAAAAATTTCCTACGCACACGCAAGATCATGGTGATGCATAGCAACGAGAGGGCAGAGTGTTGTCCACGTACCCTCGTAGACCGAAAGCGGAAGCGTTAACACAACGCGGTTGATGTAGTCGTACGTCTTCACGATCCGACCGATCAAGTACCGAACGCACGGCACCTCCGAGTTCAGCACACGTTCAGCTCGATGACGTCCTTCGAACTCCGATCCAGCCGAGTGTTGAGGGAGAGTTTCGTCAGCACGACGGCGTGGTGACGATGATGATGTTCTACCGACGCAGGGCTTCGCCTAAGCACCGCTACGATATTATCGAGGTGTAATATGGTGGAGGGGGGCACCGCACACGGCTAAGAGATCAATAGATCAATTGTTGTGTCTATGTGGTGCCCCCTGCCCCCGTATATAAAGGAGCAAGGGGGAGGCCGCCGGCCAAGGAGGAGGGCGCACCAAGAGGGGAGTCCTACTCCCACCGGGAGTAGGACTCCTCCTTTCCTTGTTGGAATAGGAGAAGGGAAGGGAGAAGGAGAAAGAAGGAAGGGGGCGCCCCCTCCCTAGTCCAATTCGGACTAGTCCATGGGGAGGGGTGCGGCCACCCTTTGGGGCCTTTCTCTCCTTTCCCGTATGGCCCATTAAGGCCCAATACGAATTCCCGTAACTCTTCGGTACTCCGAAAAATATCCGAATCACTCGGAACCTTTCCGATGTCCGAATATAGTCATCCAATATATCGATCTTTACGTCTCGACCATTTCGAGACTCCTCGTCATGTCCCTGATCTCATCCGGGACTCCGAACTCCTTCGGTACATCAAAACTCATAAACTCATAATAAAACTGTCATCGTAACGTTAAGCGTGCGGACCCTACGGGTTCGAGAACTATGTAGACATGACCGAGACACGTCTCCGATCAATAACCAATAGTGGGACCTGGATGCCCATATTGGCTGCCACATATTCTACGAAGATCTTTATCGGTCAAACCGCATAACAACATACGTTGTTCCCTTTGTCATCGGTATGTTACTTGCCCGAGATTCGATCGTCGGTATCTGAATACCTAGTTCAATCTCGTTACCGGCAAGTCTCTTTACTC
Source organism: Triticum aestivum (assembly GCF_018294505.1). NCBI lineage: Eukaryota > Viridiplantae > Streptophyta > Magnoliopsida > Poales > Poaceae > Triticum > Triticum aestivum. Next base: position 456,283,474 of record NC_057802.1, on the reverse strand, counting down.
GTTCCGTAATACATCATCCCACAACTAGCTCATTAGTTGCAATGCTTGCAAGGCTTATAGTGATGTGCATTACCGAGTGGGCCTAGAGATACCTCTCCGACAATCGGAGTGACAAATCCTAATCTCGAAATACGCCAACCCAACAAGTACCTTCGGAGACACCTGTAGAGCACCATTATAATCACCCAGTTACGTTGTGATGTTTGGTAGCACACAAAGTGTTCCTCCGGTAAACGGGAGTTGCATAATCTCATAGTCATAGGAACATGTATAAGTCATGAAGAAAGCAATAGCAACATACCAAATGATCGAGTACTAAGCTAACGGAATGGGTCAAGTCAATCACATCATTCTCCTAATGATGTGATCCCATTAATCAAATGACAACTCATGTCTATGGCTAGGAAACATAACCATCTTTGATCAATGAGCTAGTCAAGTAGAGGCATACTAGTGACACTCTGTTTGTCTATGTATTCACACATGTATCAAGTTTCTGGTTAATACAATTCTAGCATGAATAATAAACATTTATCATGATATAAGGAAATAAATAATAACTTTATTATTGCCTCTAGGGTATATTTCCTTCAGTCTCCCACTTGCACTAGAGTCAATAATCTAGTTCACATCGCCATGTGATTTAACATCAATAGTTCACATCACCATGTGATTAACACCCATAGTTCACATCGTCATGTGACCAACACCCAAAGGGTTTACTAGAGTCAGTAATCTAGTTCACATCGCTATGTGATTAACAACCAAAGAGTACTACAGTGTGATCATGTTTTGCTTGTGAGATAATTTTAGTCAACGGGTCTGTCACATTCAGATCCGTAAGTATTTTGGAAATTTCTATGTCTACAATGCTCTGCACGGAGCTACTCTAGCTAATTGCTCCCACTTTCAATATGTATCTAGACCGAGACTTAGAGTCATCTAGATTCGTGTCGAAACTTGCATCGACGTAACCCTTTACGACGAACCTTTTGTCACTTCCATAATCGAGAAACATATCCTTATTCCACTAAGGATAATTTTGACCGCTGTCCAGTGATCTACTCCTAGATCACTATTGTACTCCCTTGCCAAAATTAGTGTAGGGTATACAATAGATCTGGTACACATCATGGCATACTTTATAGAACCTATGGCCGAGGCATAGGGCATGACTTCCATTCTTTTTCTATTTTCTGCCGTGGTCGGGCTTTGAGTCTTACTCAATTTCACACCATGTAACACAAGCAAGAAACTCTTTCTTTGACTGTTCCATTTTGAACCACTTCAAAATCTTGTTAAGGTATGTACTCATTGAAAAAACTTATCAAGCGTCTTGATCTATCTCTATAGATCTTGACGCTCAATATGTAAGCAGCTTCACCGAGGTCTTTCTTTGAAAAACTCCTTTCAAACACTCCTTTATGCTTTGCAGAATAATTCTACATTATTTCCGATCAACAATATGTCATTCACATATACTTATCAGAAATGCTGTAGTGCTCCCACTCACTTTCTTGTAAATACAGGCTTCACCGCAAGTCTGTATAAAACTATATACTTTGATCAACTTATCAAAGCGTATATTCCAACTCCGAGATACTTGCACTAGTCCATAGATGGATCGCTGGAGCTTGCATATTTCGTTAGCACCTTTAGGATTGACAAAACCTTCTGGTTGCATCATATACAACTCTTCTTCAATAAATCCATTAAGGAATGCAGTTTTTGTTTATCCATTTGCCAGATTTCATAAAATGCGGCAATTGCTAACATGATTCGGACAGACTTAAGCATAGATACGAGTGAGAAACTCTGATCGTAGTCAACACCTTAAACTTGTCGAAAACCTTTTGCGACAATTCTAGCTTTGTAGATAGTAACACTACTATCAGCGTCCGTCTTCCTCTTGAAGATCCATTTAATCTCAATGGCTCGCCGATCATTGGGCAACTCAATCAAAGTCCATACTTTGTTCTCATACATGGATCTCATCTCAGATTTCATGGCCTCAAGCCATTTTGCGGAATCTGGGCTCACCATCGCTTCTTCATAGTTCGTAGGTTCGTCATGGTCTAGTAACATAACCTCCAGAACAGGATTACCGTACCACTCTGGTGCGGATTTCATTCTGGTTGACCTACGAGGTTCGATAGTAACTTGATCTGAAGTTACATGATCATCATCATTAGCTTCCTCACTAATTGGCGTAGGAGTCATAGGAACAGATTTCTGTGATGAACTACTTTCCAATAAGGGAGCAGGTACAATTACCTCACCAAGTTCTACTTTCCTCCCACTCACTTCTTTCGAGAGAAACTCCTTCTCTAGAAAGGATCCATTCTTAGCAACGAATGTCTTGCCTTCGGATCTGTGATAGAAGGTGTACCCAACTGTCTCCTTTGGGTATCCTATGAAGACACATTTCTCCGATTTGGGTTTGAGCTTATCAGGATGAAACTTTTTCACATAAGCATCGCAACCCCAAACTTTAAGAAACGACAACTTTGGTTTCTTGCCAAACCACAGTTCATAAGATGTCATCTCAACGGATTTAGATGGTACCCTATTTAACGTGAATGCAGCTGTCTCTAATGCATAACCCCAAAACGATAGTGGTAGATCGGTAAGAGACATCATATATCGCACCATATCTAATAAAGTACGGTTACGATGTTCGGACACACCATTACACCGTGGTGTTCCAGGTGGCGTGAGTAGTGAAACTATTTCACATTGTTTTAACTGAAGGCCAAACTCGTAACTCAAATACTCTTCTCCACGATCAGATCGTAGAAACTTTATTTTCTTGTTACGATGATTTTCCGCTTCACTCTGAAATTATATGAACTTTTCAAATGTTTCAGACTTCTGTTTCATTAAGTAGATATACCCATATCTACTCAAATCATCTGTGAAGGTCAGAAAATAACGATATCCGCCACGAGCCTCAATATTCACCGGACCACATACATCTGTATGTATGATTTCCAACAAATCTATTGCTCTCTCCATAGTTCCGGAGAACGGTGTTTTAGTCATCTTGCCCATAAGGCATGGTTCGCAAGCATCAAGTGATTCATAATCAAGTGATTCCAAAAGCCCATCAGCATGGAGTTTCTTCATGCGCTTTACACCAATATGACCTAAACGGCAGTGACACAAATAAGTTGCACTATCATTATTAACTTTGCATCTTTTGGCTTCATTATTATGAATATGTGTATCACTACGATCGAGATCCAACAAACCATTTTATTGGGTGTATGACCATAGAAGGTTTTATTCATGTAAATAGAACAACAATTATTCTCTAATTTAAATGAATAACCGTATTGCAACAAACATGATCAAATCATATTCATGCTCAACGCAAACACCAAATAACACTTATTTAGTTTCAACACTAATCCTGAAAGTATAGGGAGTGTGCGATGATGATCATATCAATCTTGGAATTACTTCCAACACACATCGTCACCTCGCCTTTTACTAGTCTCTGTTTATTCTGCAACTCCCGTTTTGAGTTACTACTCTTAGCAACTAAACCAGTATCAAATGCCGAGGGGTTGCTATAAACACTAGTAAAGTATACATCAATAACATGTATATCCAATATACCTTTGTTCACTTTGCCATCCTTCTTATCCACCAAATACTTGGGGTAGTTCCGCTTCCAGTGACCAGTCCCTTTGCAGTAGAAGCACTTAGTCTCAGGCTTAGGACCAGACTTAGGCTTCTTCACTTGAGCAGCAACAAGCTTGCCGTTCTTCTTGAAGTTCCCCTTCTTCCCTTTGCCCTTTTCTTGAAACTAGTGGTCTTGTTAACCATGAACACTTGATGTTTTTTTGATTTCTACCTTCGTCGATTTCAGCATCACGAAGAGCTCGGGAATTACTTTCGTCATCCCTTGCATACTATAGTTCATCACGAAGTTCTACTAACTTGGTGATGGTGACTAGAGAATTCTTTCAATCACTATTTTATCTGGAAGATTAACTCCCACTTGATTCAAGCGATTGTAGTACCCAGACAATCTGAGCACATGCTCACTGCTTGAGCTATTCTCCTCCATCTTTTAGCTATAGAACTTGTTGGAGACTTCATATCTCTCAACTCGGGTATTTGCTTGAAATATTAACTTCAACTCCTGGAACATCTCATATGGTCCATGACGTTCAAAACGTCTTTGAAGTCCCGATTCTAAGCCGTTAAGCATGGTGCACTAAACTATCAAGTAGTCATCATATTGAGCTAGCTAAACGTTCATAACGTCTGCATCTGCTCCTCCAATAGGTCTGTCACCCAGCGGTGCATCAAGGACATAATTCTTCTGTGCAGCAATGAGGATAACCCTTAGATCACGGATCCAATCCGCATCTTTGCTACTAACATCTTTCAACATAATTTTTCTCTAGGAACATATCAAAAATAAACACAGGGAAGCAACAACACGAGCTATTGATCTACAACATAATTTGCAAAATACTATCAGGACTAAGTTCATGATAAATTTAAGTTCAATTAATCATATTACTTAAGAACTCCCGCTTAGATAGACATCCCTCTAATCCTCTAAGTGATCACATGATCCATATCAACTAAACCATGTCCGATCATCACGTGAGATGGAGTAGTTTCAATGGTGAACATCACTATGTTGATTATATCTACTATATGATTCACGCTCGACCTTTCGGTCTCCGTGTTCCGAGGCCATATCTGCATATGCTAGGCTCGTCAAGTTTAACCTGAGTATTCCGCGTGTGCAACTGTTTTGCACCCGTTGTATTTGAACGTAGAGCCTATCACACCCGATCATCACGTGGTGTCTCAGCACGGAGAACTTTCGCAACGGTGCATACTCAGGGAGAACACTTTTATCTTGAAATTTTAGTGAGAGATCATCTTATAATGCTACCGTCAATAAAAGCAAGATAATATGCATAAAAGATAAACATCACATGCAATCAATATAAGTGATATGATATGGCCATCATCATCTTGTGCTTGTGATCTCCATCTCTGAAGCACCATCATGATCACCATCGTCACCGGCGCGACACCTTGATCTCCATCATAGCATCATTGTCGTCTCGCCAACTATTGCTTTTACGACTATCGCTACCGCTTAGTGATAAAGTAAAACAATTACATGGCGATTGCATTTCATACAATAAAGCGACAACCATATGGCTCCTGCCAGTTGCCGATAACTCGGTTACAAAACATGATCATCTCATACAATACAATATAGCATCATGTCTTGACCATATCACATCACAACATGCCCTGCAAAAACAAGTTAGACGTCCTCTACTTTGTTGTTGCAAGTTTTACGTGGCTGCTACGGGCTTAGCAAGAACCGTTCTTACCTACGCATCAAAACCACAACGATAGTTTGTCAAGTTGGTGCTGTTTTAACGTTCGCAAGGACCGGGCGTAGCCACACTCGGTTCAACTAAAGTGAGAGAGACAGACACCCGCCAGTCACCTTTAAGCAACGAGTGCTCGCAACGGTGAAACCGGTCTCGCGTAAGCGTACGCGTAATGTTGGTCCGGGCCGCTTCATCTCACAATACCGCTGAACCAAAGTATGACATGCTGGTAAGCAGTATGACTTATATCGCGCACAACTCACTTGTGTTCTACTCGTGCATAACATCAACGCATAAAACCAGGCTCGGATGCCATTGTTGGGGAACGTAGTAATTTCAAAAAATTTCTTACGGACATGCAAGATCATGGTGATGCATAGCAACGAGAGGGGAGAGTGTTGTCCACGTACCCTCGTAGACCGAAAGCGGAAGCGTTAACACAACGCGGTTGATGTAGTCGTACGTCTTCACGATCCGACCGATCAAGTACCGAACGCACGGCACCTCCGAGTTCAGCACACGTTCAGCTCGATGACGTCCCTCGAACTCTGATCCAGCCGAGTGTTGAGGGAGAGTTTCGTCAGCACGACGGCGTGGTGACGATGATGATGTTCTACCGACGCAGGGCTTCGCCTAAGCACCGCTACGATATTATCGAGGTTTAATATGGTGGAGGGGGCACCGCACACGGCTAAGAGATCAATAGATCAATTGTTGTGTCTATGGGGTGCCCCCCTGCCCCCGTATATAAAGGAGCAAGGGGGAGGCCGCCGGCCAAGGAGGAGGGTGCGCCAAGGGGGGAGTCCTACTCCAACCGGGAGTAGGACTCCTCCTTTCCTTGTTGGAATAGGAGAAGGGAAGGGAGAAGGAGAAAGAAGGAAGGGGGCGCCCCCCTCCCTAATCCAATTCGGACTAGTCCATGGGGAGGGGTGCGGCCACCCTTTGGGGCCTTTCTCTCCTTCCCCGTATGGCCCACTAAGGCCCAATACGAATTACCGTAACTCTCCGGTACTCCGAAAAATACCCGAATCACTCGGAACCTTTCCGATGTCCGAATATAGTCGTCCAATATATCGATCTTTACGTCTCGACCATTTCGAGTGTCCTCGTAATGTCCCTGATCTCATCCAGGACTCCGAACTCCTTCGGTACATCAAAACTCATAAACTCATAATAAAACTGTCATCGTAACATTAAGCGTGCGGACCCTACGGGTTCGAGAACTATGTAGACATGACCGAGACACGTCTCCTGTCAATAACCAATAGCGGGACCTGGATGCCCATATTGGCTCCCACATATTCTACGAAGATCTTTATCGGTCAAACCGCATAACAACAAACGTTGTTCCCTTTGTCATCGGTATGTTACTTGCCCGAGATTCGATCGTCGGTATCTGAATACCTAGTTCAATCTCGTTACCGGCAAGTCTCTTTACTCGTTCCGTAATACATCATCCCACAACTAGCTCATTAGTTGCAATGCTTGCAAGGCTTATAGTGATGTTCATTACCAAGTGGGCCCAGAGATACCTCTCCGACAATCGGAGTGACAAATCCTAATCTCGAAATACGCCAACCCAACAAGTACCTTCGGAGACACCTGTAGAGCACCTTTATAATCACCCAGTTACGTTCTGACGTTTGGTAGCACACAAAGTGTTCCTCCGGTAAACGGGAGTTGCATAATCTCATAGTCATAGGAACATGTATAAGTCATGAAGAAAGCAATAGAAACATACAAACGATCGAGTGCTAAGCTAACGGAATGGGTCAAGTCAATCACATCATTCTCCTAATGATGTGATCCCGTTAATCAAATGACAACTCATGTCTATGGCTTGGAAACATAACCATCTTTGATCAACGAGCTAGTCAAGTAGAGGCATACTAGTGACACTCTGTTTGTCTATGTATTCACACATGTATCAAGTTTCCGGTTAATACAATTCTAGCATGAATAATAAACATTTGTCATGATATAAGAAAATAAATAATAACTTTATTATTGCCTCTAGGGCATATTTCCTTCAGAAGAGACCAACATTGATGCCATACTGAATGACCCACCGCCTCAAGATCATGACTTCGTTGATGAGCAGGCAGAAGTTGACACCACAAGCCATGCTGACCAGCCAACCAGCCCTGTCCGAACTGACAATAAACTGGCAAGTCTAGTTAAAAATACTGACAAACCGCCAACCCCAGTAACGGCTGCTGATGACAAAGATGATGACATTATGATTACTGGCATTAGCCATACTGCTCCGGGTAATCCTGTCGCTTTGTCAAAGCATACTGCCAAAGATGAGCTCTCTGCAATTGGCAAAGGCAAATGGAATGCCGATTTGTCAAATTATGCCCATCTGAATGTTCAAGACCTTCACTCTGGCTTCCTAAACCGTCTGTACACCAGCCGTGACTATGAACCCGGTTTGGTAAATATGATGAAGGAGCGATATGAGGTAACTTCATAAGTGTTTCTCTCTTATATTTAATTGCAGCTTATCCACTCAAGTAGCCCCCAAATGACGGTTTAAGATACCAATTTAAACCGGGACTTAGTAACAATTTCCTGTTTGCAACAATGCATCTTAACTTCACTGATGTAGCCCCCAAGGGCCGGTTTAACTTTATGAAGATGAACTGGGACTTTGTAGAAGAATTCCCATATCAGCATTTTATGAGCAAATACACATTAGCCCCCAAGTGCCAAGCTTAATACTTGTGTTGTGCTTGGGACTTGTAAACATTTCTGATAAAGAGCAAATATGCATTAGCCCCCAAGTACTAAGGGCATAACTTGTTATGTGCTTGGTACTTCAAATATGTACTGTCAAGTCATTATATATCTGTCTCTTTATAGGCTGAACTGAGCAAGAAGGAAAGCCAAACCGCTGATCTGCAAGAGAACCTCAAATCCCAGCAAGCTGAAACCTCCAAAGCGAAGGAAGAATTGACCAGCGCTCTAGGCGCTATGGAGAAACTGAAAAAGGGCTTCAACAAGGAGCGGGCGGATTGGAACACAGAGAAATCCGCTTTGTAGAAAAGAGCTGAAGACGCCGAAGCAGCTCTCAAACCGGTGGTAGACGAGCTGACTGGTGTAAAGCGGCAAGTACATGCTATGACCACTGCTGTGTTTGGTAAGTAAGGATGGCAATGGGTAGGGTATGGGCAGGGTAGAGCAATACCATACCCATACCCGTATAGTCAGTGGGTACAAAATTCTACCCATACCCGTACCCATGGGTATGAAACTTTACCCTTACCCATACCCGAGGGATACCCTTACCCATTGGGTACCCATCGGGTAGAACAAATAGTACATGAGTTGTTGACATTTTTACACTCATTGATAGCACATTTAACAAAAAAACAATTATCTTAACTCATTAACAGATAGATGAGTACAACATACTCATAAGTCAATAGGAGTAGACAAGTCACGTGACAAATTAATGATTAATTGATGACGACTTAACATTAGTTCACAAGCAGGCAGGGTATGAGTATACCCGTGGGTACAAGGTTATACCCGTACCCTACCCATGACTTAATGGGTAGGGTATGGGTACTGCCTATGGGTATAAAAGTTTGCCCATACCCTGCCCATGCGGTTACGGTACCCACCGGTACCCGTACCCGTGGGTAAAATTGCCATCCTTATTGGTAAGCATCCTTGCTTTATACTTTCAACATATCTTCCCATGTGTTGCTGGTTTACTGACGTTTATAATGACGCAGGAACTCATATTAGCCATCAGGGCTCTGACGTACATAAGAAATTGAAAGCGGCCTATACTCTGATAGAGCAGCTGTATACCGGTGCGCAGCGGATCATCTGCACCGCTTCACACAATAAACCTCCTCCAACATTGATCAAGGACACCTTAGAAAGGCTATCCATGCTGCCTGCCCGGGTTGAAGAACTAAAGAAAGCTGCGGCAAGGGCCGGAGCTCTGACCGCTCTAACCCGGGTGTTGGGGATATTACTACTAGGTGTAAACCGGCCAAGGAAGCCGGGTTATCCCCATAATGGATTGTTTATACTTAAAAGCCCATGAAGACAAGGAATAAAGCGGTTTACTACAGAGACTCGAAGGCCCAAAGCCCAAAGGTAGATTAAGGCCTGTAGCTATAAACCGCCATGTAGTACATGACTTGTATTGTAAGGTATGACAAAGTAGAGACCGGGCCGGTATGTGTATAAACCGGCATCGGGACTCTGTAAGCCGGCGGGCGTCGACCTGTGTATATAAAGGCACGACCCGGCGGCGGTTCAAAGACAACACACAACAACTCAAGACTCAGGCATAGCGTATTCGCTCCCTGGTCATCGAAACTCCACCAATTCCATCACAACTGGACGTACGCTTTTACCTTCATCGTAAGGGGCCGAACTAGTATAAAACTCTCGTGTCCCTTGTCCGGTTTAACCCCTTTAACCCGTTGCGATGGCTCCACGACTAAGTCCTTTCGCTAGGACATCTGCCATGACAATTCCACGACAGTTGGTGCCCACCGTGGGGCTATCGCGCGATGGTTTCGAGTTCTTGAAGGGAAATTTTGAAGGGCTCAAGGGATACGCCGTGGGCCGGATGACCAAGAGTCGTCGCGGAAAGCTCTACATCGACGACGCAGGCTGGGGCCCCGAGGCCGGCTCAATCGAGTACGGGTACCGGGTCCCCTTTGGAGGAATTCACGTCTTCATCGGCAAGATCGGCGAACCGGGCCCTGAGCCGGACATCTGCACTGACCTCGTCGAGACGGCTCAGCGTGCAAGCCCTGCCCGGGTTCAGCCCGCCGTGAAGCGTGCATTCATAGGATTCATCAATGGTGCGGAACTTGAACCGGCGTCCGATGGCGAGACTGTCGTCTACTCAGATGACGAGTCGTCCACTGGGGAGACCGAGTCACTGTACCAACTGCAAGATGGCCTGTTTGGGGGCTATTCCGATGGCGACAGTATTCCGGACCCCTTTGAATCGTCGAACCGGGTTGCGATCTTCATGGCTGGAACTCAGCCCACGTTGCAATCTTCAACCGTGGCAGCAATAATTTCCGGACCGGCAGCTGGGGCGGGAGGCCCCGCGCGCTGGCCGGCCCAAATCTTGTCTGATTTATTGAACGCCTGGACGACCTTACTGACCACACAAGTTATCGCCGACACCCAAGATCAGCATAATGCGGAGGTGGCTAAGCTGCAGGATCAGATAACTCAAGCTAAGGAGGACTTAGCGGCTGAAGAAACCAGGATGGCTGAGGAGCGGGCCGCTTTAGAGGCACAAGCATAGCGGATTCAGGTGGAAAATTATCGACTCCTGTTGGATCAGAACGCTTCAAACGACGTGTTAAGGAGAAGGCATCGATCATGACTACCACCGGTTTATGAGGCAATGAATCTCTTTGGCACGCCAGGAGCAGGAACCAGTAATCCGGCAGCGGTGAACCGGATTGAGGCGCCGAGGACCGGAGCACCGGATCAGCCACGGGTGACAGATCCCCCTCGACGGACCCATAACCCGCTGCTGTATGTACCGGCGCCGCCGGGTCACTTCTCCACCCCTTTGGATAATATGATCGCTGCCGCATCATGATTAGCCGCTATTCCAATGGAGGGTGAATCCCCAGCGGCGGTTGAGACGCGGCGTGCTAGGGATCTTCTTCAAACGGCTATGGTGCAGCAGCAGGCTTATTCATACAGCCGAGACAGAATTCATTCAACCCCACGCCCGAGCCGGAGTTATAGTAGGCACATCGATGAACCGGCTGTGTCAAGCAGTGCGCGGAACCGAGACGCTCCTCGAGGACCTAATCCGGTGCGTGGTGGGGTAAATGCTCAGGATGTGGTGAACAACGGAGCACGTCAAGAAGCCGAGTTAGCAGCGCAGGACCGTCAGCTCACTCCGATTCGTCCGGTGGCTTCCGTAGAGCAAGGCCTTACTTTCAGCTCTTGGGGGGTGCCCTGCCTCGTCCCGGCTTTGCGCAATGTACGGCTGCCCAAGGATTTCAAGTGCCCCCGTAAGGTGCCTAATTACACCGCTGATGTGCCTCCCGAGTCATGGATTGAGAGTTATGAGGTGGCTATGGAGATGTTAGATGTGGATGAAGCGGCCTGCACGAAATATTTCGCTATGATGTTGGATGAAACAGCTCGCACGTGGTTGAAAAGCTTACCCGTTAATTCCATTGGGACATGGGCTGAGTTAAAAGCCCGGTTTATAGCAAACTTCAAAGACACGTGCAAGCAACCTATGTCAATTGTGGACTTAGCTGCCTGCGTCCAGGGAGAAGGCAAGTCAACAACCCATTGGGTGCGTCGGGTTTCAGAGATCTTACATTCTTCGGATCGCATCAATGCCGACTCAGCGATTATAACATTGGAGGGGAATTGTCGGTTTCAGCCTTTAAAGTTGAAGTTGGGACGGCTCAAGCGTCACTTCAATGACATGGGAACACTTATGGCTGCACTGGTTAAGTATGCTGATTCTGATAGTACCAAGGACCCCGAGTCTGACGATGACAAACCGGGGAAGGGAAAGAAGAGTGACAACGCCAAGGGGCAGCAGCATAACCCGACGGGCCACAATAATAATGGTAAGCGGAAAGCACCAATACATAGGGTAATGGTCAGCGTTGTAAAGGAAAGCCGCCCCCAAGAAGGGCAGAGCCCAGTCATAATCCGGAGCGCCTGAATTACCTGTTGAACCAGCCCTACCCGAAGCATGGAACGCAGGACAAACCGGACACGCACCTCTGGAAAGATTGTTATATGATGCGAGAATTCAAAAATTCAGATTTCTTCCGGAATGATCATGGACCATCCGGCGGTTCAGGATCCGGGTCCTATGGGCCGGGTTATGGAGGAGGCAACTCCGGTTCAGGATTCCAGGGTAATCAGGGTGGACATGGCAATCAAGGCAATCAGAGCAATCAGGGTGGTTATAACCAACAAGGACCGCAGTAGCAACAGTCAGGATACCGAAGTCACCCAAAGCAGTTGAATAGTGGGCAGTACCACGTTTTCACCACCAGCTTATGCAAAGGCGATCAGAAGCTTCATAAACGAGCGGTGAACTCGGTTGAACCGGCAGTGCCTCGTTATTTGCGATGGTCTGAGCAGCCTATTGTCTGGAGCCGAAAGGATCAACCGCCCCGGGTTGACACTCCGGGTCATTTGGCGTTGGTGGTGGCGCCTCAGGTTGGAGGTTATAAGTTCACTAAGGTGCTCATGGACGGAGGCAGTAGTATCAACATCTTATATTATGACACCTTCCGTCGTACGGGGTTGACAGATAAGAATCTTAAACCGTCGAACACTGTTTTCCATGGTGTGGTGCCTGGCAAATTAGCCTATTCGGTTGGTAAAATAGCTCTGGAAGTCGCTTTTGGAGATGAGTATGACTCAAGATCAGAGACATTGACTTTCGAAGTGGTGAAAATCCAAAGCCCGTATCATGCCCTGTTTGGACGGCCGGCTTACGCTAAGTTCATGGCACGACCCTGTTATGTTTATCTGTAGCTCAAGATGCCGGGTCATAAAGGGACTATCATAGTACATGGAAGCTGCAGGATCGCTTTGGAGTGTGAGGAAGGTGATGCGGCCTATGCTGAGTCAGTTTGCGCAGCAGAGGAGTTGAAGTTCTATAAGGACAACGTTGATTCGGCGGACATGACTTCTTTGAAGAAACCAACCACGGAGCATGATTTGGCCTTGAAGTTTAAATCAGCTGATGAGACTAAGATGGTTGATTTTGTGCCCGACGATTCATCCAAACAATTCATCATCAGTGCAAATCTGGATCCGGAATAGGAAAGCACGCTCATCGAGTTCATCCGTGAGAATCGGGATATCTTTGCATGGAAGCCTTCTGACATGCCAGGCGTACCGAGGGAACTCGCTGAGCACACCCTTAATATTGATCCCAAGTTTAAACCGGTCCGACAATTCCTTCGCCGGTTCAATGAAGAGAGGCGCAAGGCTATTGGTGAGGAGGTAGCCCGGCTCTTGGCGGCAGGGTTCATTGTTGAAGTTTTTCATCCGGAGTGGTTGGCTAATCCGGTGCTGGTGCTTAAGAAGAATGGCACCTGGCGTATGTGTGTGGATTACACGGATCTGAACAAAAGCGTGTCCGGCTGATCCTTTTGCCCTCCCCCGTATTGATCAAATCATTGATGCTACGGCGGGTTGTGAGCGTTTGAGTTTTCTGGATGCTTATTCAGGTTATCATCAGATTAAGATGGCAGTTAAGGACCAGGAGAAGACAGCTTTTATAACTCCCTTTGGAGCCTTCTGCTATGTGTCTATGCCCTTTGGGCTCAAGAGTGCCCAGGAAACTTATCAGCGTTGTGTTCAGAATTGTCTTCATAACCAGATTGGGCGCAACGTTCATGCTTATGTGGATGATATTGTGGTAAAGTCCAGGAAGGAGGAAACATTAATAGATGACTTAAAGGAGACCTTTGATAACCTCCGGGTTTATAAAATGATGCTCAACCCGACCAAGTGTGTTTTTGGTGTGCCAGCAGGCAAGCTTTTGGGTTTTCTGGTGTCTAATAGGGGCATTGAAGCTAATCCGAAAAAGATCAAGGCTATTACTTCACTGGCTAAACCGAAGTGCATCAATGATGTTCAGCGACTGGCAGACCGGATTGCAGCATTGAGCCGGTTTATAAGTCATGTCGGGGAGAAGGCCATCCCTTTATATCAAATGCTGAAGAATACGGACAACTTTGTCTGGAGTGATGCGGCTAATGAAGCGTTTGAGGCTCTAAAGCGACAGCTTGCCGAACCACCTGTTCTTGCTGCTCCCATGGACAAGGAACCATTGCTATTATATGTGGCTGCTAATGCTCGGGCTGTCAGCGTGGCTATTGTGGTGGAGCGCAAGGAGGCAGGAAAGGAGTATCCGGTTCAACGACCGGTTTATTATATCAGTGAAGTGCCCATTGAGTCAAAACAGAGATATCCACATTGGCAGAAGCTTGTATATGGGGTTTTTATGGTGAGCCAGAAGCTGAAGAAATACTTTCAGGGCCATCCCATTACTGTGGTCAGTTCTGCTCCTTTGGGAGATATCATCCAGAACAGAGAAGTGACTAGCCGGGTTGCTAAGTGGGCTATTGAGCTTGGTCCTCACGAATTAAAATATATGCCTCGCACGGCCATCAAGTCTCAAGCACTCGTGGATTTCATCAATGACTGGACAGAGTTGCAGGTGCCGGAGGATAGACCGGATAACACATACTGGACGATTCATTTCGACGGATCCAGGCAATTGGAGGGCTCGGGGGCTAGAGTGGTTCTTGCTTCCCCTCGAGGTGACAAATTTTGTTATGTTCTCCGCTTGATGTTTCCTTGTACTAATAATGCAGCTAAGTACGAGGCCCTGCTCCATGGTCTTCGGATGGCTAAGGAGATGAACCCGAGCCGGGTTAAATGTTTTGGTGACTCGGACCTAGTGGCTCAACAAGTTTCTGGTACTTGGGACTCCAAGGACCCCCTCATGGCAGCGTATCGTCGAGAGGTGGATATTGTTGTAGGTCATTTCAAGGGTTATCAGGTTGATCATGTAGACCGGCGAAAGAATGAAGCGGCAGACGCTTTAAGCCGGTTGGGCTCCCAGCGTAAACCGGTGCCGCCCAATGTTTTTCTTGATGTTTTGCATAACCCGTCGGTCAAGCTACCCACGGAGGAAGACTTAGCTATTCCTGATCCGGAGGCTCAGTTGGTGGCGGCGCTTCATGTCACCCCAGATTGGACGATCCCATATTTGGTGTATATGAACCGGGGTGAGTTACCAGAGGATGAAGTTCTGGCCAGGCAGATAATCCGGCGTTCCAAGTTCATGACTATTGTCAATGGCGATCTACATCATTGCAGTGTCTCAGGGGCTTTTCAACGTTGTGTTTCTCCTGAAGAAGGTCGTGAAATTTTACGCGAAATTTACGAAGGTGATTGTGGTCATCATGCCGGTTCAAAGTCCCAGGTGGCTAAGGCTTTTCGTCATGGTTTCTATTGGCTGACGGCTCATGCTGATGCTGAGGACTTGGTCAAAAGGTGCGATGGCTGTCAGAAGTTTGCACGCCGAGCTCATGTTCCGGCTTAGGAGCTGAGGATGATTCCAATTACCTGGCCGTTTGCAACCTGGGGGCTTGATATGGTTGGACCCTTTAAGAGGTCTAAGGATAAGAAGACCCACCTCTTGGTGGCGGTTGATAAATTTACCAAGTGGGTGGAGGCAGAGCCAGTTAGCAAATGTGATGCAGCCACGGCGGTTCAATTTATGAAGAAGGTGATATTCCGTTTTGATTTTCCACACAACATTATAACAGACAATGGCACGAATCTTTCCAAGGGTGCTATGGAGGAGTTCTGTCAAAGAGAGCACATCCGTCTTGATGTGTCTTCAGTGGCGCACCCCTAGTCTAATGGTCAAGCGGAGAGAGCTAATCAGGAAATCTTGAAGGGGATCAAGCCCCGGCTTATGGTTCCTTTGCAGAGGACACCGGCTTGTTGGGTTGAAGAGCTGCCTTCCGTTTTATGGAGCATTAACACCACCCCCAATAGATCTATGGGTTATACACCCTTCTTCATGGTTTATGGAGTGGAAGTTGTCCTTCCAAGTGATATTCGTCATTCTTCACCACGAGTGGCAGCTTATGTTGATGCAGATAATGAAAGAGCACGCCAGGATGAGTTGGACCTGTTGGATGAGAAACGGGACGTAGCGGCGGCTCGCTCGGCGATTTATCAGCAAGACATGTGGCGTTATCACAGTCGCCGGGTTAAAACCAGAACTTTTCAAGAAGGCGATCTAGTGCTTCGGCTTATCCAAGATCAGACTGATATGCACAAGTTATCCCCACCTTGGTAAGGGCCCTTTGTGGTCAGCAAAAATCTGAACAACGGATCATATTACCTCATTGATGTTCGAGAGCATAAAGACTCACGCAAGTCAGAGGAGGAGACGATCCGGCCGTGGAACATAGCTCATCTATGGCCATACTACACCTGAGCCATAGGCTCCTATCATGCACATATTTTGACGATGTATATATTATGATCAATATAATAAACCGGAGCCCCAGATAAAGCGGGGTATCTACTTTTCTTCTCATATCATGAGTGGTTACATGGAGGTTTCTGTTTGTAAAGAGACATCCGGTTTACCCTTTGAATCAGCTTTACAGCTGTCTATCAATATAAGTCACTTGGGGGCTTGGTCGTATTTGAACCATAGCTACACCTCTTGGCTGGCTCAAGGCCACAAAAGAAAGTCACTTGGGGGCTTGGTTGTATTCGAACCATAGCTACACCTCTTGGCTGGCTCAAAAGCCACGACAGTAAGTCACTTGGGGGCTTGGTTGTGTTCAACCATAGCTACACCTTTTGGCTGGCGCAATGCCATTACTTAGGGGCCAAAGAGTGTTGTCAAGAACAACTCAAACATAGGCACCCGTTGAGCACAGCTCAAAATGTTGCTTGGGGATTCTTTGCTATCGCAATGAACAAAGAAATCTACACTTGCAATAGGCTATCAAGCTGTGGCTTGGAAGCCTGGTATATATACCTAAAACCCCGGGTTAACCTGCCTTCATTAAGTAAGTCACTCCGCCCAGGTAAACCTGGTATGACCCGCCAACTTGACAAGTCAATCGCATATGACCCTGAACTTGTCAATGATAGACCGGCGATTGGTTAAAGATTGAGGACCATCTTAAAAGGCTTTGTAAAACGGTTTAACTCAGTGGCCTGGCAGCCCATGAAAAGCCTCGAATTTGGGCCTGGCAGCCCTTGAAAAGCCTCGACTACAAGTTTTTTCTCTCTGGTTTTTATTGGTCAGTTTTGTTTTTTTTCCTTGTTAAAGTTTTGAGCTAAACCGGCGTCCAATGGCCCGGCCTGATTATAAGTCATCCGTATAAACCGGTGTTTATTTAACCCGGCCTGGAGTTAACTATAAGTTGCTAGGATGATCATCCGGTGTTTATCATAACCCGGCATCACTTATTATATACCGGCATAACATGGTTTGAGTTATCAATACTCAGTATTTGGGTCGTCACCCTTATTACAAGAATGTTGGTAAACCAACAAAGTGATTCAATATCACAGGTATGATATGTTTCATATTTCATTATTTAAAGCTATGGTTATCAACCTTGGCTATATATTGGGCATTATGACCCGTCCGGTGGTAAACTGCGAGGACAATTTTCACTTTGTTTTATGCAGAAACAGGGCTGTGTAAAACCGATAAAGATCATAAGCAAATATAGCATGACGGATTAACAATATTGTGTGCAACAGGTATGCACGATGGCATATCAGATCAGCTGTTCAAGCTAGCCTATTACAAGGCGTTTCGACTGCCCATAAGAATGATTGTTTTTCACAAAGATGACAATAGGCACAAGTTAAACTGGCTTCCGGATTATGATTTTGCCTCAGGTTGATGTGAAGGTTGCGGATCTTCCTGCGCCGGTTCATCCTCCTTCTCTCCACCCAGTGGCTGGAAGTCAATAGTTGTCCAATCAATTCCTGATAAGGCTTGAAAGACAACTTCGTCGTGTATAAGATCAGCTGGTTCAACATCAGGAGCGTAAGTGTGCTTACGGATCGGCGGGATCAGACTTTCCACGTCATAAGTTGGAGCACTTATTCGCTTGCCACTGGCGTCATATACATTCTGGTAAATTGACAAGTTAGTATGTTCAGCCAACTTACTTGCCAGTGGTCGCATCTCTCTTGTGATAGCCCGGAGATCGTCATTGTTAAATTCTGAACCGTCCTCTTTTTGGCTTGGGTAACCATTTCCAACATCTTCCGGATCAAGGTCAGAGATCCAGGCCTTGGCGCGCATCAGTGCAGTAAGGGCACCGGACCTAGCAGTGGGTTTCTTCAATTCCACAATCCGGGCAGGCATCATAGACAATTTTTCCAGCGCTTCCTTGATTAGCGACGGGGGCGGATGGTTATTGGAAGCTGTGCAGATAGCTCGTTGCGCGCCGGTATAAAGCTGCTCTACCAAAGTATAGACGACCTTCAATTTTTTGCGCATATCTACGCCAAGATGAGTAACACGGCTACCTGCAAAAGGATCATATTATTATTAAACCGGAAATTTTTATAACTGGTGTTGTTACATATTGGTGAAGAGATTGTTACCAAAGATGGCAGAGGTCATGGCATCAATCTGCCGCTTCAGGCTGCTCAGCTCTTCTGTGGCCGGTTTAAGGGCGTTTTCCGCATCTTCTGCCCGCTTTAACAAGGTGGTCTTTTCAATTGCCCAATCTGCCCATTCGCCTTTGAAGAATTCCTTCTGCTGCTCCATGGTTGTTAAAGCGGTGGTCAGCTCACTCTTAACTTTGCAAGTTTCATCTACCTGAGACTTGATGTTTCCTTGGAGATCAGTGATTTGGGAGTCTTTTTTGGACAACTCAGCCTGCAAAATACAGATAATAAGTTAGCATTACAACATTGAACTCCCAACCACATAACAAGTTATCTACTTGACACTTGGGGGCTAATGCGGATTGCTTCTTATCAGCTATTAATTTAAAGTCTCAAGCACATAACAAGTTATCTACTTGACACTTGGGGGCTAATGCGGATTGCTTCTTATCATCTATTAATTTAAAGTCTCAAGCACATAACAAGTTATCTACTTGACACTTGGGGGCTAATGCGTATTCGTTCAGATTCAGATGGATTGTCATCATTATAAGTGGTGAGATTAGTAGGATGTACCGGTTCATGGGGGCTACAGCAGCAAAATGCAAATATCGATTCAAGACCCGGTTCAAACCAATGTTATGCACCGGCCCTTGGGGGCTACTGGAGTTGATACGTTAGACCAGTTCTAAAAATGGACTGTTGGAATATTTATGCAAAGGGAAAGTGACATTTACCTCATACCGCTCCTTCATCAGGCCTACTAAACCGGCTTCAAAGTCGCGGCTTGTATACAGGCGGTTTAAAAAACCAGAATGAAGGTCTTCAGCGCTGAGGTTGGTATAATTGGATAACTCGGATTTCCATTTCCCTTTGTCCATAGCAGAAATTTCTTCTTTGGCGCTATGCTTTGATAATGCGACAGGACGACCAGGGGAGCTGAAACCAAGGCCAGTTACGACAACATCGTCATCCGTAGTTTTGGCAAGGCTTGGCGGTTTATCGGATGCTTTAGCCGGACTCGGCGGATCAATAGTTGGACTTAATGGATCAGCTGACTGGCTTGTTGGATTATTTTCTACCGGTTCAACAAGCGTGTCGGTTGTTTGAGGTTCCGGATTATCAATAACAGTGTTAGCCTCCGGGTCAATAGCCTCGGGGGTTTTCTCCGGCTCGATAGCTGGTTCATGGTCGGTTGGCCGATTCAATCTAGCCTTCTTGCTTGGTCTGGCTTTAGCACTGAAAAAGAGCAAACACGAAGATCGATATGACAATATAATACAAGACCAAACATTTAAAAGTATGTTATGCTTACCCAGGGACGGTTCTCAGAGGAGGAAGTTGTGTCGCTGACGACTCGCCGGACGATGAATGGGAAGTTCCCTGATAATTTGAGTCAGACGGATTAAGAGGATATCGGATGTAACCCGCCTTAGGATAAAGGGTGTCAGGAGTATAAGCAACCTCTTGGCGGCGTTTGCAAACCGGCGAATTTGGTAAACCGGAGGAGGTCACCACTTGGCCACTATGTCGAGTTGTGCGGCGAGCTTCATGTTGCTGCGTCTTTAAAAGAAAGTGCGGGTCCAAATAAGAAGGAGGGCATGAAAATTTTACTTTCCGAATGGCTCGACGGATTCTTGGTACTGGCACAGGATCAGAATCAGAAGAAAGAATAGTTACCTCATCAGCATGGCTGGCTTCCGCTTCATCCTGATAATGACCATTGTCAATAAGGTGTATAAAGAATGAACCAAGAGAGTCAAGTTCTACCTCTAAATCCGGAATATCCAGATCATCATCAATAATGGGCTCGGACGGTTCAACCTTCCTTCTTTTCATAGGCTTTTTTGAAGCCTTGGTCTTAAGCCGAGGATTCTTTACCGGTTTATCATGTGATTTTTTCTTCCAGAATGGATCATCGGCCTGCATAGACAAATAGTAAGTCATCAAAGGAGAAATTTAACAAAGGATGGATAAAGGCATAAATACGGTAGATTATACCTTTGGCGGTTTATTGGCAGCATAGAAAGGACTGAGCCCGGTTTTGCTGCACACATCTATTGGCTCATTAAGCATCTTTTTAACAGCTTCGGTGACTTCATCATCAGTCAGCTAGATGTCAATATGGCGTTGCGGGTCTTTCAGATCCCCTGTGTATTCACACATTAAACCGGGTCGCCGGCTTAAAGGTAAAACGCTCCATGAAACCCAGCATCGGACAAAATTCACGCCTGTCAGCCCATTTGCAACAAAGGCTCTGAGCTTTGCCAGTTGAGGGGCATATTTTGCTCGCTCCTGGGCGGTCAACCATTGAGGAAAGGGATGAGCTTGGGTAAGCCGGTGTGGACGGCAACCCAGCAAAGGATTTTCATTGGCTGGGGCTGTGTTGCGGCAGTAGAACCAAGTCTGATTCCAGTCCTTAGGATGACTATGAAGCTTGGCTTGAGGGAAATCAACATCTCTCCTCTTCTGATTTGAAACCCCGCCTAGTTCAGTATTGGGCCCATCCGCAAACTCAGTACGGCGGTTTAGATAAAAGAAATCCTGGAATAGATCAACAGTAGGCTCCTCTTGCAGGTACACTTCACAGAATACTTGCCAGTCACAAATATTGGATATGGAGTTTGGACTGATATCTTGGGGATTTGAAAGTCGGCGAGCACGTCATAGAAATTTTTTGATCCGGGAGGAGTGAAGGCTCGGCTCAGGTGATCAGTAAATACAATAACTTCTCCGTCTTGGGGTTTAGGAGGAAATTCTGGACCGGGGACTCGCCAATGAATAGTGTCCTTATTTGCTAAAGCGCCCGTTGCAACACAACCAGCCAGCCACGCTTCCGTAACCCGGGAAGGAACCCAATTACAGGAACAGAATTGTTTGGCCATTTCTGGTGACAAGCTGGAAAAAAGCACGGTATCCGGGTTAAAGTTCATGGTTACAACTTCCAAACCGGCGCAATGATGGAAGACGATGATATTTCAAGCATTTGGGTGTACTAAACCAGATTTCAGCACTTAAAGCAGGTTGGCGGTTTAACAGAGGGCTAATGGTATATGATGAGTTATCAAAGTTTAAAGGATAAACCGCCCACAATGGTATAGAGGCTACAGATTTACAAAAATTTCTAAGTATGGCGCAAACAGATTTCACAGATCGGTGGTATAAATTTGGATCTGCCACATTTCTAAAAAGAGGAAATAAATTTAACCTAAAATGGTGGCAGTGGAAGAACACGTTTGTTTGATTGGATCTCAGGCAGTAAAAGGTGTTTTCTGAGGTTGGTAAAGGGCGCTATACTGTCATCGCCTACTTCTACTATCAGTTGCAAATCAAGTTATGTGATCTAAGAACAGAAAGAAGACGAACAGGGAAGAACACTGACGAACGACGGAACCCTAATGCAGATCTGAGGTTGAAAAGGAAATGAACTCACTGGTGCTGTGGAACAGCGGAGGAGCGCCGCGTTGCACTGGTTCGATCAGGTTGATGCAGCGGCCTTGGTTGATGCAGATATGAAGGACGACGGCGGTGACAGAGCTCGGGTTCTGAGGCATCGCGAGGAAGAAGGAGACGAAGAGAAAGGGGGAAACGGAAAGGACCCTCGACCGTATTTATAAAGACGAAAGGATAAGGGTCAAGCGCAAGAATCGAGGAGCCTAACAAATGGATATGTGACAGATTTGTCGCCTCGATTGTCGGAGGCTCAGTAATGAAGGTGAGGAATATACCATTTAAAATAACAAATGACGTCATGGCAGTTTATTATGATTTTGGATGATGACGTCATGGCGGTTTACAAGATTTATGCGAGGATATGGAAGAAGAGATTTTCTCAAGGTTTTGGAGATTCACATGAACCGGTTCAAATCAATCTGGGGCCTAATGTTGGGGATATTACTACTAGGTGTAAACCGGCCAAGGAAGCCGGGTTATCCCCATAATGGATTGTTTATACTTAAAAGCCCATGAAGACAAGGAATAAAGCGGTTTACTACAGAGACTTGAAGGCCCAAAGCCCAAAGGTAGATTAAGGCCTGTAGCTATAAACCGCCATGTAGTACATGACTTGTATTGTAAGGTATGACAAAGTAGAGACCGGGCCGGTATGTGTATAAACCGGCATCGGGACTCTGTAAGCCGGCGGGCGTCGACCTGTGTATATAAAGGCACAACCCGGCGGCGGTTCAAAGACAACACACAACAACTCGAGACTCAGGCAAAGCGTATTCGCTCCCTGGTCATCGAAACCCCAGCACTTCCATCACAACTAGCCGTAGGCTTTTACCTTCATCGTAAGGGGCCGAACTAGTATAAAACTCTTGTGTCCCTTGTCCGGTTTAACCCCTTTAAGCTAACCCGTTGCGATGGCTCCATGACCAAGTCCTTTCGCTAGGACATCTGCCGTGACAATTCCACGTCACCGGGCAAAGGCGTGGGTGCCTGATCTTGATCCGGTGGACGTGGCTAAAGGCTTCCCAAGCTTAAAAGAAGACGGATCAGAATTTGGCCAGGAGGATCTCCGCGCCATAAATCGGGAAGCACGTCCACTGGCTTGTCAATTGGCTGAAGAAGCTGATCTCTCATACTATCAGGCAAGTTATGATGACAAGAACAGACGGGTTGCTGCACCAATTCCGGAAGCGCCAAATCTGATCCCTCCAATCCGTAAGCACACTTATGCCCCTGATATTGAACCGTCCACCCTTATAAGCGACGAAGCTGTGTTCCAAGCATTATCTGGAATCGACTGGACAACTATTGACTTCCAGCCGCTGGGTAGAGACGAAGAGGATGAACCGGTGCAAGATGATCCGCAGCTGTCAGGGCAAGCTGGTGATCAATCATAATCCGGAGGCCGGTTTAGCCTTCTACATGCTGCAACACGGATTTGAGAAAACCATTATCCTTTTGGGCACTGAAACACATTGTAATAGGCTAGTTAAAACACTTGGTCTGTTATGCCTTCGTGCATATTTATCTGCGACTGATGCTTGCTTAATCCGACATGCTTAAGATATGATGTTCATAATCCATAGCCATTTATTCAAGCTGTTCCTGCAGATAAGAAGCTTAAAGCGCCCTGGCGGTTTACCACCGGGCGGTTCATGATACCCAAATACATATATATGACCAAGGTTTATAACCAAGGTTGTAAAGATAACCAAATATGGAAATATATGATACCTGTGACCTTTAGGCATAATGTTGGCTGACCAACTTTGTAGTGAGGGTCATAACCCTAATCTGGAGTATAAGTAACTCCTGTTATATGATATTGGTTGACAATAAAACTATTCGGGGTTATGATAAACACCAGTTTATTCTATATTGCTGACTTTGAGTCAAAACCAGGCCAGGCTGATATTCTCCGGATTATAACTTGATCATGTACTGACAACTTGTAGTTGACAGCCTAACCGGGTTGATAAACACCGGTTTGAAAACATCACAAATCTTATCAAAAGAAAGAAAAACTTAGCAAAAGGCAAATAAAACCGTTGTAGTCGAGGCTTTTCACGGGCTGCTAGGCCCCAAATTCGAGGCTTTTCATGGGCTGCCAGGCCACTAAGTTAAACCATTTTTGCAAAGCCTTTTAAGATGGTCCTCAATCCTTAACCAATCATCGTTTTAACTTGACAAGTTCAGGGTCTTCATTTTAGAGTAACTTGTCAAAGTTCGAAGGGTCATACCAGGTTTACCTGGGCGGAGTGACTTACTTAAATAGGCAGGTTAACCCGGGGTTTTAGGTGTATACACCAGGCTTCCAAGCCATGGCTTGATAGCTTGTTACAAGTGTAGATTCTTAGTTCATTTCGAAGCAAAGAATCCCCAAGCAACATTGTGAGCTGTGCTCAGTAAGTGCCTATGTTTGAGCTGTTGTTTTACAACACTCTCTTTGGCCCCGGATTGATGTGGCTTTGAGCCGATCAAGAGGTGTGACTATGGTTTGGATACGACCAAGCCCCAAGTGATGCTGTGGCATTGCGCCGATCAAGAGGTGTAGCGATGGTTCAGATACGACCAAGCGCCCAAGTGATGCTGTGGCATTGCGCCGATCAAGAGGTGTAGCTATGGTTCGGATACGACCAAGCCCCCAAGTGATGTTGTGGCATTGCGCCGATCAAGAGGTGTAGATATGGTTCGGATACGACCAAGCCCCCAAGTGATGTAACATAAAGCTTTGAGAAGCTGAATCAAGGGGTAAACCGGACGCCGCTTTATAAACAGAAGCTCCATGTAACCACACATGATGTAAGAAAATCAACAGATACCCCGCTTTAGCTGAGGTTCCGGTTTATTATATTGATCATAATATACACATTGTCATAATATGTACATAAGCAGAGCCTATGGCTCAAGTATAGTAAGGCCGAAGATGAGCAATATTCCACGGCCGGTTAGTCTCCTCCTCCGATTTACGTGAGTCTTTGCGCTCTCGAACATCGATTCGATAGTATGACCCGTTGTGTAGATTCTTGCTAACCACAAAGGGTCCTTCCCAAGGGGGGGATAGCTTGTGCATGTCCATCTGATCCTGGATGAGTCGAAGCACCAAATCGCCTTCTTGAAAGGTTCTGGTTCTAACCCGACGGCTATGATAACGACACAGATCTTGCTGATAAATCGCCAAACGGGCTGCCGCCATGTCATGCTCCTCATCTAACAGGTCAAGAGATTCCTGCCGTGCCTTCTCGTTGTCAGCTTCAACATATGTCGCTACACGAGGTGAGTCATGATGGATGTCACTAGGAAGAACCGCTTCCGCTCCATAAACCATGAAGAACGGTGTGTATCCTGTCGATCTGTTGAGTGTGGTATTGATGCTCCATAACACAGAAGGTAACTCCTCAACCCAACAACCCGGCGTCCGTTGTAAAGGAACCATAAGCCGGGGTTTGATGCCTCTCAAGATCTCTTGATTGGCCCTCTCCGCTTGACCATTGGACTGGGGGTGAGCCACTGATGACACGTCAAGCCGGATGTGCTCACATTGACAGAACTCCTTCATGGCACCCTTTGACAGATTGGTACCATTGTCTGTTATAATGCTATGTGGAAAGCCAAACCGGAAGATCACCTTTTTGATGAATTGAACCGCCGTAGCTGCATCACACTTACTAACTGGCTCTGCCTCCACCCACTTTGTGAATTTATCAACCGCCACCAAAAGGTGGGTCTTCTTGTCCTTGGATCTCTTGAAAGGCCCAACCATATCCAGGCCCCAAGTGGCAAACGGCCAGGTGATTGGAATCATCCTCAATTCTTGAGCCGGTACATGAGCGCGCCTTGAGAATTTCTGAGAGCTATCACATCTTTTGACCAAGTCCTCGGCATCAGCATGAGCTGTCAACCAATAGAAACCGTGACGAAACGCCTTGCCACAAAAGATTTTGAACCGGCGTGGTGACCACAATCTCCTTCGTGGATCTCACGCAAAATTTCACGGCCTTCCTCAGGAGACACACAGCGTTGAAACGCCCTTGTCACACGGCAATGATGTAACTCTCCATTGATAATAGTCATGGACTTGGACCGCCGGATTATCTGCCTGGCCAAAGTTTCATCCTCTGGTAACTCACCCCGGTTCATATACGCCAGATATGGAACCGTCCAATCCGGGATAACATGAAGAGCCGCCACCAGCTGAGCCTCCGGATCAGGAACAGCCAAATCCTCTTCACCAGGGAGCTTGACGGACGGATTATGCAAAACATCCACGAAGACATTAGGTGGAACCGGTTTACGTTGGGAACCCAGGAGGCTTAAAGCGTCCGCCGCTTCATTCTTCCGCCGGTCCACATGATCCACCTGATAACCTTTAAAGTGACATGCAACAATATCCACCTCACGACGATATGCTGCCATTAGTGGGTCCTTGGAATCCCAAGTGCCGGACACTTGTTGAGCCACCAGATCCGAATCACCGAAGCACTTAACTCGGCTTAGGTTCATCTCCTTAGCCATCCGAAGACCATGGAGTAAAGCCTCATATTCAGCTGCATTGTTAGTGCAAGGGAACATTAAACGGAGAACATAACAAAACTTATCACCTCGTGGGGAAGTTAATACGATTCCAGCCCCCGAGCCCTCCAATTGCCTGCACCCATCAAAATGAATAGTCCAATAAGTATGATCCGGCTTCTCCTTTGGCGCTTGTTATTCTGTCCAATCATTGATGAAATCCACAAGTGCCTGAGATTTGATCGCCGTTCGGGGTATGTATTTCAACCAGTGAGGCCCGAGCTCTATAGCCCACTTAGCAATCCGACCAGTTGCTTCCCTGTTCTGGATTATATCTCCCAACGGAGCAGAGCTAACCACCGTGATGGGATGACCTTGGAAATACTGCTTAAGCTTCCGGCTTGCCATAAAAACCCCATACACCAATTTTTGCCAATGCGGGTACCTCTGCTTGGACTCAATAAGTACCTCACTGATATAGTAGACCGGCCGTTGAACCGGATATTCCTTTCTGGCCTCCTTGCGCTCCACCACAATAGCCACACTAACAGCCCGGGCGTTAGCTGCCACATATAGCAACAATGGCTCTTTGTCAACCGGAGCAGCGAGAACCGGCGGATTAGCCAGCTGCCGCTTTAAGTCCTCAAATGCTTCATTAGCGGCGTCACTCCAGATGAAGTTATCCGTTTTCTTCAGCATCTGATACAAAGGGATGGCCTTCTCGCCAAGGCGACTGATAAACCGGCTCAACGCGGCAATCCGTCCTGCCAGGCGTTGAACATCATTGATACACTTCGGTTTGGCCAAGGAGGTGATGGCCTTGATCTTTTCCGGATTAAATTCAATACCCCGGTTAGACACCAAAAAACCCAAGAGCTTGCCTGCAGGTACACCAAAGACGCACTTGGCCGGATTAAGCATCATTTTGTAAACCCGCAGGTTACCGAAGGTTTCCTTGAAGTCATCAATCAATGTCTCCTTCTTCCTTGATTTCACCACAATATCATCCACATAGGCATGAACATTGCGGCCGATCTGTTTATGAAGACAATTCTGCACACACCGTTGATAAGTCGCCTGGGCACTCTTGAGCCCAAAGGGCATGGACACATAGCAGAAGGCTCCAAAGGGAGTTATGAAGGCTGTCTTCTCCTGGTCCTTAACTGCCATTTTGATCTGATGATAACCAGAATATGCATCCAAAAATCTCAAACACTCGCAACCCGCCGTAGCATCAATAATTTGATCAATACGAGGGAGGGCAAAAGGATCTGCTGGACAAGCTTTGTTAAGGTTTGTGTAGTCCACACACATACGCCAATTGCCGTTCTTTTTAAGGACCAGCACCGGATTAGCCAACCACTCAGGATGGAATACTTCAACGATAAATCCAGCCGCCAAGAGCCTGGCTACTTCTTCTCCAATAGCTTTGCGTCTTTCTTCATTGAACCGGCGGATAAACTGCTTGACCGGTTTATACTTGGGATCAACATTGAGAGTGTGCTCAGCGAGTTTTCTCGGTACACCTGGCATGTCAGAAGGCTTCCATGCAAAGATGTCCCGATTCTCACGGATGAACTCGATGAGCGCGCTTTCCTATTTCGGATCCAAGTTAGCGCTGATGCTAAATTTCTTGGATGAATCGCCAGGCACGAAGTCAACAAGCTTAGTCTCATCAGCCGATTTGAATTTTAGGGCCGGATCATGCTCTGTAGTTGGTTTCTTTAATGAAGTCATATCTGCCGGATCAACATTGTCTTTGTAAAACTTCAACTCTTCTGTTGCACAAACCAACTCTGCAATAAGCCGCATCACCTTCTTCACACTCGAGAGCGATCTTGCGGCTTCCATGCACGGTTATAGTTCCCTTGTGACCCGGCATCTTGAGCTGTAGATAGACATAACAAAGCCGTGCCATAAACTTAGCATAAGCTGGCCGTCCAAACAGGGCATGATATGGGCTTTTGATTTTCACCACTTCAAAGGTCAAAGTTTCTGATCTTGAGTCATGCTCATCTCCAAAAGCCACCTCCAGAGCTATCTTACCAACAGGATATGCCGATTTACCAGGCACTACATCATGGAAGACCATGTTGGACGGTTTAAGATTTTTATCTGTTAACCCCATGCAACGGAAAGTTTCATAATAAAGGATATTGATACTACTCCCTCCATCCATGAGTACCTTAGTGAACTTATAACCTCCCACCTGAGGTGCCACCACCAGAGCCAGATGACCCGGATTGTCAACCCGGGGTGGATGATCTTCTCTACTCCACACAATCGGCTGCTCAGACCAGCGCAAATAACGGGGCACCGCCGGTTCAACGGCATTCACCGCCCTTTTATGACGCTTCTGATCGCGCTTGTCCAAGCTAGTGGTGAAGACATGATACTGTCCGCTATTCAACTACTTCGGGTTGCTCTGGTAACCCGACTGCTGCTGCTGCTGATTGCCCTGATGATTATAGCCACCTTGGTCACCCTGATTACTTTGATTGTTATGTCCACCCTGATTGTCGTGGAAGCCTGAACCGGAATTTCCTCCACCATAACCCGGCCCATGAGACCCGGGGCCCGAACCGCCTCCTGGTCCATGATCATACCGGAAAGAATCAGAATTTTTGAACTCTTGCATGATGTAACAATCTTTCCAGAGGTGCGTGGACGGGATCTCCATCGTCCCATGCTTTGGACATGGCTGGTTCACCCTTACTGCGCTCGCCCTTGTCCTGTGTATTAGTATTAGCCACAAAGTCTAAACCGTGGTCCGCCTTACGCTTGCCGCTGTTTCCATGACCCACCGGGTTGTGGTGCTGCCCCTTGGCGTTGCCGCTCTTTTTTCCCTTCCCTGTCTTATCATCGTCAGACTCGGGATCCTTGGTACTATCAGAGCCGGCATACTTCACCAGTGCAGCCATGAGGGTTCCCATGTCATTACAATGACGTTTGAGCCGTCCCAACTTCAAGTTCAGGGGTTCAAACCGGCAATTGCCCTCCAATGTTAAAACTGCGGTGTCAGCGTTGATGCGGTCCGATGAATGCAAAATCTCCGGAACCCGGCGCACCCAATGGGTTGTTGACTCTCCTTCCTCCTGGACACAGGCATCTAAGTCCACAATTGACATGGGCTGCTTGCATGTATCCTTGAAATTCTGAATAAACCGGGCTCTCAACTCGGCCCATGACCTGATAGAATTAGCCGGTAAGCTCTTTAGCCAAGTGCGGGCCGTCCCTTCTAGCATCATGGTGAAGTATTTCGCACATGCCGCATCATCCAC
Organism: Triticum aestivum; assembly: GCF_018294505.1. Taxonomy (NCBI): domain Eukaryota; kingdom Viridiplantae; phylum Streptophyta; class Magnoliopsida; order Poales; family Poaceae; genus Triticum; species Triticum aestivum. Next base: position 456,253,680 of record NC_057802.1, on the reverse strand, counting down.
ATCCAGCATCCCCATGGCCATCTCATAGCTTTCGACCCATGTTTCAGGGGATAAATCGGCAGTGTAATTCGGCACCTTGCGCGGGCCCTTGAAATCCTTGGGCAGGCGCACATTGCGCAACGCCGGGACGAGACACGACACTCCCAAAGAACTAGAGGTAACCCCTGGTTCCACCGATGTGGTTGGACGAACCGGAGTAAGCTGACGGGCTTCATGCTGCGCCGCTAACTCGGCTTCTCTGCGTGCCCGAGCCCGGTCCACCACCTCCTGAGCATCACCAGCACCACCCGCCGGGTTATTGCCACGGGGCGGATCACGGTTCCGCGCATTGCTTGACACTGCCGGTTCATCCATACGCCTGCTGTAACTCCGGCTTGGACGGGGAGTGGCGATCGCGACTATATGAATAAGCCTCTTGTTGAACCAAGGCTGTCTGAAGAAGCTCCTTAACCCGACGCGTCTTGACCGCCGCCGGAGAATCGCCTTCGATCGGGATGGCCGCCAGCCGTGAAGCGGCAGCGACAATGTTGTCCATCGGGTTAGAGTAATGACCCGGTGGCATGGGGACATGCGGTGTTACAATGTTGTTCTGACGAGGCGGATCCACCAAACGTTGCTGAACCGGCACCCCTGCTCCAGGTGCCTCCACCCGGTTTACCACCGGCGGATTACTGGTCCCTACTCCTGGGGTGTTAAAGAGATTTCTAGCGTCATAAACCAGTGGCAGGTGAGATCGGTACCTCCTCTTCAGGACTTCGTTCGACGCACTCTGATCCAGCATAATCCGGTAAGCTTGTGCATCCAAAGCGGCCCGCTCCGCGGCCATCCTGGTATCCTCAGCTGCTAAGTCGGCTTTGGCCTCGGTGATCTGATCATTCACTTTCGCGATTTCCGCATTGTGTGCATTCTAATCCGCCGGGTTAACCTCCGCCATCAGCGTTGCCAACACGTCAAACAAATCAGATAGAACCTGAGCTGGCGGTCGCACAGGGCCTCCTGCCCCAGCCGCTGTTGCCGCTGTCGATCCGGAAATCATCACCGCTGCCGAAGAGTGGAGCGCTGGTTGCGTACCAGCCATGAAGATCGCAACCCGGTTTGGCAGATCAAAGGGGCCCGGAATACTGTCGCCATCGGAACAGCCCCCAATCCGGCCATCTTGTAACTGATATAACGACTCGGTGTCTCCGGTTGATGACTCGTCGCCGGAATAAACGACGGTCATACCACCAGATTCCGATCTATCCTCAAATTCCTCTCCATGGATAACTCCCACGAAGGCACGCTTCATGACAGGCTTGACCCGGGCAGATCTCGCACGCTGAGCCGTTTCAACGAGGTCGGTGCAGATGTCCGGCTCAGGGCCCGGTTCGCCGATCTTGCCAATGAAAACGTGTATTCCACCAAAGGGGACCCGGTACCCGTACTCGATTGAGCCGGCCTCTGGGCCCCAGCCTGCATCGTCGATGTAGAGCTTGCCGCGACGACTCTTGGTCATCCGGCCCACAGCGTAACCCTTGAGTCCTTCGAAGTTGCCCTCCAAGAACTTGAAACCATCGTGCGATAGCCCCACGGTGGGTGCCAACTGTCGTGGTTTTGTCACGGTAGATGTCCTAGAGAAAGGACTTAGTCGTGGAGCCATCGCTACGGGTTAACTTAAAGGGGTTAAAGCGGACAAGGGACGCAAGAGAGTTTTATACTAGTTCGGCCCCTTACGATGAAGGTAAAAGCCTACGTCTAGTTGTGATGGAATTGCTGGGGTTTCGATGACCAGGGAGCGAATACGCTTTGCCTGAGTCTCGAGTTGTTGTCTGTTGTCCTTGAACAGCTGCCGGTTTGTCCCCTTATATACATGGGTTGACGCCCGTCGGTTTACAGAATCCCGAGGCCGGCTCATAATCGTGTCCGGCTCGGTCTCTGCTACTTCTATCTTAAAACACAAGTTTACATATCAATGCCGGTTTATGTCTACAGGCCTTAAACCGGCTTTTGGCCCTGGGCCTTCATAAAGCGTCACCGTCTGTCTTCATGGACTTCAGATACACATGAACTACTTATGGGGTTAACCTGGCCTCTCCTGGCCGGTTTACGCCCAGTGGTAATATCCCGAACACACTCCGAAGTCAAATGTGTCTTATGATAAGTGATTGTTGCAGGTTACACAACAGTAGTAATTTGATGTAAGAACATGGTGTGATAGACAGATATTGTATGTTCTAGAAACAGGAACACGTGTCTTATTCAAGTATAATGTGTAAAGTAAGCAGATGGAATTCAACAAAATTAGAAGCAATACAAGCTAGACATCACACATAACATGCAACCACATATAACGGTGGCAAGTTAGAGGGAGCACCGGTGATGGTGCACTAGGGGAGATGTGCTCATCATAAACACAACTACGTTGAGTGTCTATGCACGTGCTGTCTTGGAAATCATCTTGGGGGGATGGAGGAGTAGAAACTGTAGAGGCCCTCCGTTTGGAAGGAGCACCTTTATCCGCTGCCTTGCTAACTTCCTTCCGCTTTATTGATTTTGAATTGTCAAGTAAAACCGACAAGAAAAAGCAATAAAATTCTCTCTTCAGAACTCATTCATGCATGATACTGACAATCACTACTTTGATGTAAGGCAAACACATGATACCAGGATGGAATATGTACGAAAAACAGGACGACGTGGCATGTTCACAACTGTTTGTGTAAACTAAGCAGAAACCATTCCAACAAATAAGAAGCAATGCAAGCTAGACACCACATGAAAGATGCAACCAATATGACTCTGCCAAGTTAAAAGTGTCCCATCATAAATGGCATTTCAACAAATTAGAAGCAGCGCATGCTATAAATCATATAAAAGATGCAACTAATATCACACTGCATATACTGAAGGTGTCTCGTCATATTGATTTATGCAGGATACAAAAAAACAATAGTTTTATGTGAGGACATGCTTAATAGATAGATGTACTATGTACTAAAAACAGGAAGGCATGCCACATTAATAGGTATAATGTATAAACTAAGCAGAATAGCACATGCAATTTAACCAGATTAGAAGAATTACAATCTAGACACCATATGCAACATGCAACCACATATCACGCTGCCAAGTTAGAGAAAGCACCTGCGATGCTAGTGTAGGGGAAATGCGGTAATCAACTATAGAGCTATGTTCACTATCTTCATCTAGCCTTGCTGTTTCTTGAGAATCATGTGGGGAGGCTGACGCTGCATTCTTTAAATGAGGATCTTTTATCACAGTAGTCCACTGGCCTGACTGCCTCATCATAAGTGATTGATGAGGGATACACAAGAACATTAGTTTGATGTAAGAACATGGTTAATAGATAGATGTACTAGTATGTACCAAAAATAGGAAGGCGTGTCATATTCAAAGTATAGTGTGTAAGCTAAGAAGATGCAATTTAACCAAATTGGAAGCAATACAAGCTAGACATCCGGCTGGAGTGGTGAGCATGATCATCTAAGACCTGAGATCCTGGTGGGAGGCGGGCAACTTCGCCACCATCGTGGCTTTTTAGTTGGCTTCCAGGTGATGCATGTCTGTGCTGGGCTTGTCACTGGCTCGGCCAGTGCCCTGACTAGCTATTTGTCTTCTGGTGCTCCCGGGATGGTGGTTCATGTAAAAAATATCTTTCCTTATCTTAGTAAAGACCGACTTCGGCCTTTCGAATACAAGCTAGACACCATATGCAACATGCAACCACATATGACACCGCTAAGTTAAAGGAAGCACCTGGGATGGTGGTTCCTGGCGAGCGAGGTCATCAACTCCAGAGCTACGTTTACCGTCTCCATCTGCTGACATTGCACCCTTTATAAGGCTCAAAGGTGTCTGTCCTAGCCGCGTACCACGCTGGAGCAACTTCTCTCTTTTCTTTTCTGCTTCTGTCAAGGCAGCAGAGTGTGAAATACCCTTGCATAAAAACACAATAGTGAGAGTATGGGTGAAGTGTGTGCAGAACTAGTGCACTGTAAAAGTAGCAGATAGCAGGTGGCTGAAAAATAAATGACAGGAGACATATGATAGCTCTACAACATTGCATGGCAAACAAAATTAGATTCTACTCCATATGATTTTGTAATATATGAGCACTGGGATGGCTGGGAAATGCAGGTACTCCTCCAGCACACCACCACATGTGGTCCTATCAAGATAACAGTCGACTAAAAATAAATAAATAGGTCGGTCGATTTTTTTTATGAACCGTCCGATCTATAAGGAACGGGCAGATGGCCTTCATCTACCTCCCGCCAGTCACTATTGACGATCTTTCTCGAACCGCCAGCGACCACCGGCCCAGACCCCTGCCTCCCTCGCCCTGCCCTCCCCTCGACCTCACACCACCGCCGTGCTTGGAAGCGCCCCCAGGCCATCCCTTTAATCCCGGCCGATGTCCAGATCGTGCGCCAGCAGCTCTAGGCCCCACACACCCCTAAGATAAACACCGAGGCGCTGCTTCCCCGGCGTAATAGGCGGACTAGCACTTGTTACGCCGGGGAATGCTTCCGTTAATTGGGAATCAACTGACCAGGAATTGAAATCCAGGGGGGCGACGGACCTCTAGCTAAGGTGAAATAGTATATGAGGAGAAAGCTTGTGCATCGCGAGTAACTAGGAACATCTAGTATCAAAAGAAGCGGTCAACTAGTGTCTTCTGTGGGATGAATACCGTGCAAGCAGACACGTAAGATTTGCATGAATAAGGGAAGAGGAGTACCATTTTCAGTTGCCGGTGTGGTCGCCTCCACATGTCGCGCCGATCTTCTTCTTTTTGCCGGGGAAACCGATGTTTTGGAGGAGGGTGCAGGGTTGGACGAACCCATGGCCAAATTGTTGACTGTGTTGCCGTGGCCGTATGCCGGCGAAGGGGAAGCAGATCCGAGGCGGCGAAGGACGACGTAGCAGGAACAACTCCGGTACGATGGAGGGTGGCGAAGTTGGAGCGGCAACGGTGATGCGCAGGACGGTGTGGTTGAACTGGCTCGGGTACGGACGGCTCGGCCTCGGCTTCAACTACTGGAGGGCGTTGCGGTTGAGGTTGCGGTGGACGACGACGTCGGGGTATCGGCTCCGGCATGATGGAGGTGGGCGGCGGTTGATGGGTGGAATGGGGTGGCGGACGAAGGATGCCGGAGTTTCGCGGCTGGTGGAGAGGTA
>NC_057802.1:456240172-456248065 GCF_018294505.1 Triticum aestivum | reverse complement strand
GGGGGGAGGGGGACAACCATGTTTTGGTCTGGGACGCGCTTGTTTTTGGCTTTTTTGAACAGAAGATGGGATGCGCTTGTTTGAAATTTGGGGGAAGTACAAACTTTGCCCCCCTCTTAAATTTCGGACCTACTGCGGGTCAGGGGTAGGATGGTAATCCCAGGTGTCCCAAATAGTGGGCGGGAGCAATTTCGGCCGCGCGCATGTGTGCTTAGGCGGCCATTGTGTATGAATGTTCTTCGGAGGCGGTTGCGTGGCGTCTAGATGAAGCTACAAACCTACCCCGGTTTAGACCTTTGGACGTCGGGCCGGTAGGTTTCACGGGTCAGAGTTATTAGAAAAGTAATTTCCTTGAACTACCAAACATTGGTCTCACGCGGTTTCGGGCGAGTAGAGGCTCTTTTGGCACTTCGTTCGAAATTAAGAAACACAACCATTCACGTTTAGAGTACTCTTGAACTTTGAGGATTGACCTAAATAGAGTACGTTAAATTTGACCTTGTATGTTTGAAAACCTCATTAAATTATCCGCTTCTTTTTGAAATTTTGACACTTGAAAATCCTATAACTATGATTATTTTGGAATGGAGGAGCTAAATTTGAATCTATTTTGTACACGACTACATATGCTATTATGTACAAAATCAGAGCAAAGATTGGTGCCCCCATAATTTAGGTATGATTTACAAATGCCATGATATCAAATTCAAATAATTGAATGGACTTCATGTTGAATTCGATTTTTTTAAACCACCTTAATTTGAATTCAAATGTATGCTAGTTCATAGGTAGCTATTTATAATGTTCATTGTGTAACTTTCATATGTATAATGTGCTTTACACACAACATGAACTATACTCACGTTTATATTCGATTGCTAAAGCGATGCATTGTATGGAGTTCAAAATACTAACTATGTGGATCAATTGTGTCGAATAATAACATAGACATGCTCAAATTCGATAGAATCTAGATGTCTGATGGATCAATGACCATTCCTTACGCGAATTGCAAATATCATGATCCCATCCTAATATTTCGATACAATTTATATCTTTAATCAATGTGTACAGCAGTCTTTTACGTGTAGTTTCACTCTCCATCGGTGGTCTCTCACACATGCTCACACACTCTCTCCCGAGGTGTCTTTCTTGCACACATGCTCTCGATATAACCCTCCCTCCCTCTCGTAACCATTTACGACTGTTTTCACTAACCTTTATCACAAGCACTCTTCCTCTCGCAAGCATACACATGCACAATCCCCATCGACCCTTCCTATATACATAGACCTGCCTATGTGTCTCCTGTACGCACATTATCTTTAGGCCTGTCTCTCACGCATTGTCTCACACCTCTCTTCCTAATCGACGAGTATGATTCTAGCAGAGCATTCTGTAGGATGCCCCTTAAAGTTAGGTTGGATGAATAGTAATATCAGAGATAAAGGGGTTACCTTAGTCCGAGAGCCTAGGGTTACAAATCCTAGCCGGCTTTGTCAGTGGACATAGCGTCCTTCACAATTATGCTATCTTTGTCTTGTACGACTAGTCATCCATGGGTCTCCCTAAATGCGTCACGGGCCGACCAATGTGGGGCAGGACGGAACCGAACGAAGGGCCTCACCTCGACCCACCGGACCTCACGCGGTGACACACCCTCTGCCCCCACGTCTCGTTATCTTCTCACAGCCACACGTACAAACACAGACACCACACACAAAAAATATTCTCCTGGTGCCTCTATCCACTCCCCCCTTGCATATACACACTCAAGGGAATCTCTCGCCGTGACGTCATATTCGTCTCTCTCTCTAGACCACTCTCATTTCTTGTGCTATCTCTCCCACGCCCCCCGCCGGCCCCTCTATCCATGCCTCTCTCGAATACGTAATACACACACATACCTCTCTAGGCCCGGCCAAATGCATCAACTACACATTCACACATATTACATCACGTACCCTATTGATCTAAAAAGCCCTCTCTTCACGTTTATTTCGCATACAACATTCCTTTTGAATAAAGTGTGGCCAAAAAAATATTTTAGAATTTCTACATATATACAACATTACAAAGTTATATGGAGGAGTATGAACCCTTGCATTGCATGGTGCCCACAATGATATTTATTCCGCACTGTGAATTTGTATATTTTTATACTATATATAAAGTTCGTCATAATAAAGAGAAACGAAGAGCATCTCTTTCTCCATCGCATACCCCCCCTCTACGCCCCTTTCATGTAGGCACACAAACTATCTCCATGTTCTCTAAAAGTAAGTCCCCAGCACATTCACGCATGTTTCATCTTTCTCTCGCGATATATACAATGACGATCATTGTATTTGAAGCGAAAGCACGATACGTACATTGGACTTCAGAATCCACTCATTACGGTCACCATTTACGTTTTGTGGTTATTATACAGTCACAGGCTCACCGTACAACCCTGTATTTGCTCAAGACACGACTAGTTGACCAGTTAAACGCTCCACGTGGAACCTCTAGTGTTGCATCACATTATCTCACTACCATTGGGCCCACCTGTCGGCTTGTATCTACTCTGCATCTACACTCTTATAAAGTACTAGCAAGATGCCCATGCGTTGCACGGAACATCAGGATGCATTTGTATGAGTAGTTTATCTTGTGGGAGAAAAGGATGAACAAGGGAAGGCCTTATTTGCAAGTGTGGAGAGGGGTGTGGGTATCTTTTTCTAAAATTTCCATAGTTTCCTTCCTATCCGTCACATATAGATCGGACGGCCTATATTGCAGGATGGCAGGCACACGATCATCACCGACTATGGTTTTTATAAGAGTAGGGATAAAATACACTCTTATAAAAAACAGAGTTGGTGATGATGGTGTCCCTGCCATCCTGCAATATAGGCCGTCCGATTTATATCTGACGGATAGGCAAAAACTATGACAATTTTGCAAAAAGGTACCCACACACCTATCCACATTTGCAAATAAGGCCTTCCCTCGTTCATCCTTTTCTCTCACAAGATAAACTAGTCATACAAATGCATCTTGATGTTACATGCAACACACGGGCATCTTGCTAGTAAGAATGAAAACAAACGACAAAAAAATATTGGACGGTGGTTCGAAGTCATGACCGCGGGCACAGCGGACAAGGTGGCCTTGTATTGGTATGCTGAGCCGTCTGTTTTAACACACAGGAGCTGGTGTGGTGATTATACACACACGCATGCATGCACACGAACTGCATGCACGCAACACTCACATGAACGCATGCACCCACGCACGCACGGAACAGTCACACGTACACACGCAGCCACGCACGCACACAACACTCACACGCACACACGCACGCATGCATGCACACACCAGTACACCACACAAGCAACACACACTCTCACGCTCAAGTGCTCAACCTACACGTGCATGCGCACACATCAGGCCCTAACAGACACATACACAACCAGGTGATTCCCGCGCACGGGGTGGAGTCTTGTCGCGCCTGCGTAAATTTGTGTTTATCTGACCTTTTCCCTATGCGAACTGACAGGTGGGACCCACAAGGAACGTGGTCAATTTAACTAGTCAACATGGTGCCACGCAGACTATTTGGCCGGTCAACAGAGTGCAATCTGATGCTGAACGATGAGCAAGTGACTGTATAATCACCGCAAAATGTATATAGTGACTGTAATCAGCTTATTCTGAAGTTCGGTGAACGTATTACGCTTTTCTCTCTGTAGGCCCTCCAAAACTACATCTCTACACGTTCTCGCATGTTACATCTAACAACTATGCAATACAACACTACTACTACACTCTAACACAATAAATCATATATGTTTTAGTTTTACTAGATATCATATTGTTACTGAATTATTCAGTTTGCATACATTAAAATTGCCTTTGAAATGTATGGCCAGTATCATATACCGCACGGGAAAAATTCCGCCCTTTCCTGTTCAATCGGGTTTGTATCGATGGATTGTGTGAAACAACAAAACTATAGTACTATATACAATACAAGTGACAGTTCACTAGGCCGTCATGTCGTGTACTCCTCCGTCGTAAGAGTGGAGCGCTCGCTTTCATAAATCTTCTAGTCCCTTTCGCCGACATGTGGGACATCAAGCTACCGGGTCCACGTGCCATACCGGAATACAGTGCAGAGCAGCCGGGGTGAAGCACCCAGTCAAGGCGCCATCGTAGTAATGAGCAATGAGGCATCAAATCACAAAGCTGCACCTTTCCCGTAGTTAAGTTGGAGGGACGAAGTAATAATGCTAAAAAAGAAGAAGTTGGAGGGACGAAGCAACCATCATTTCACTCGTTGCTGAATCCGCTTCTCCCTCATCTTCTTCAAGTTAACCACGTGTTGCTTCTGCGGTTGTTCTGCCTCATGTGGGAAGCGGATCGGGTTGGTAAAGCACTGACATGTGGGACCGCATGTTAGCAAACCGCCAGGACAACGTCCTCTAAAAATAAGAAACCTCCCCCACTGTCACGCCCACGATGCGGCTATATCTCCCACGTGTCGAGGCACGACTTAGAGGCATAACCGCATAGTGGTTTTGTCGCAAGAAGGGTCATCTTCACACAATCCCATGTAATGAACAAGAATGGGATAAGGAGTTGGCTTACAATCGCCACTTCACACAATACATAAATATAATTCATACATCATCCAGAATACAAACATATAGACCGGCTATGGTCAAGATCCAGATGAAAATAAGACAACCCCAAATGCTAGATCCCCGATCGTCCCAACTGGGCTCCACTACTGATCATCAGGAAAAGACACATAGTAACGACCACGTTCCTCGTCGAACTCCCACTTGAGATCGACCCCATCATCTGCACTGGCATCGTCGCCACCTGCAACTGTTTTGGTAGAATCTGTGAGTCACGGGGATTCAGCAATCTCACACCCGCGAGATCAAGACTATTTAAGCTTATAGGAAAGGATGGTGTAATGAGGTGGAGCTGCAGCGGCAACAAGCATATATGGTGGCAATCTTACGCGAAAGAGAGCGAGAAGAGAAGCAATAGAACGGTCGTCATCTAGCAATGACCAAGAATTGATCCTGAACACCTACTTACGTCATACATAACTCAGACCGTGTTCACTTCCCGGACTCTGCCGAGAAGAGACCATCACGGCTACACACGCAGTTGATGTATTTTAATTGGGTCAAGTGACAAGTTCTCTACAACCGGACATTAACAAATTCCCATCTGCCTCATAACCGCGGGCACGGCTTTCGAAAGATAATACCCTGCAGGGGTGTCCCAACTTAGCCCATTATAAGCTCTCACGGTCAACGAAGGATAAACCTTCTCCCGGAAAGACCCGATCAGTCTCGGAATCCCGGTTTACAAGACATCTCGACAATGGTAAAACAAGACCAGCAAAGCCGCCCGAATGTGCCGACAAATCCCGATAGGAGCTGCACATATCTCGTTCTCAGGGCACACCGGATAAGTCAAGCTAAAAGTAAAACCAGACCTCGAGTTTCCCTGAGGTGGCCCCGCAGGCTACTCGGTTCGGACCAACACTCGAAGGAGCACTGGCCCGGGGGGGTTAAAATAAAGATGACCCTCGGGCTCGCGAAAACCCGGGGGAAAAGGCTTAGGCGGCAAATGGTAAAACCAAAGTTGGGCCTTACTGGAGGAGTTTTATTCAAGGCGAACTGTCAAGGGGGTCCCATAAATCACCCAACCGCGTAAGGAACGCAAACTCAAGGAACATAATACCGGTATGACAGAAACTAGGGCGGCAAGAGTGGAACAAAACACCAGGCATAAGGCCGAGCCTTCCACCCTTTACCAAATATATATATACATGCATTAATTAAATAAGAGATATTGTGATATCCCAACATATCCATGTTCCAACATGGAACAAACTTCAACTTCACCTGCAACTAGCAACGCTATAAGAAGGGCTGAGCAAAAGCGGTAACATAGCCAAACAACGGTTTGCTAGGAAAGGATGGTTAGGGGCTGACATGACAATATGTGAGGCATGATATAGCAAGTGATAGGTAGCGCAGCATGGCAATAGAGCGAACAACTAGCAAAGCAAAGATAGAAGTGATTTCGAGGGGTGGTCATCTTGCCTGCAAGGTTCTCAGAGTTGTCGAAAGCTTGATCCTCGTAAGCGTAGTCAACAGGTTCCTCGTTCACGAACTCGTCTCCCGGCTCTACCCAAGACAAGAACACAAGCAACGGAACCACAATCAATCACGAGGAAAGCACAAGCAACATGATGCAGAACATGTATGATATGCGAGATATGATATGCGATGCATATGCGTGCTCCGGAAGGAAAATGATGAACAAGGCAGTAACTTGGCAAACCAAGCATGCCACTGGAAAGATGAGATGATTTCGGTCGAAATCGATATAAAGATCACCGGAAACGGATGCACGGTTTGCAAATGGCAAGCAAAACAGCAATGGCACGAATCTGCGATTAACAGCATGATAGCACTTAAAATGCAACAAGTAACAATGCTACAGCACTCCAACATAGCAACAAAGTATATGGCAGTAGTCTACAGGAGTTTCTTGACAAAAGATGAACACTGAGCTACGGCTATATCATAACATAACAAGCTCAAACAAGCATGGCAAAAGTGCAAAAGATAACAGGATCACAGACTTGGTGAAAAACTGGACATGGCAGAAAACAGCATCAGGTAGCAATGTTCAGAGCACGAAATCAACATGCTACAGGAACTTAACATAGCGAAACAAAGCATGGAAGTGTTCTACTCAATGCATATGACAAAATTCCCTTACTGACCATAAGCCAAAAAGGTCCAGAAGATATGATGGCAAGTATGTAAACATAGCAAGTTTCGTTATCAGGTTTCAGACTTAGCAGAAAACAGAGCATGGCAGAAATAATAATCTGTAGGCCTCTTTGTGAGCTTGATGCACTCACTACAAAGCAATGCATGACAAAAAAAGCATACCTACAGCAAGATGGCATGTTTATGAAGCTAACCATGGCAAGAACAAAAGCATAGCATGTATGGATCAACTACAACAAACTTAGCAAAATTGCATATCATGTTAAGAATCTGCCAGAAATATTTTATAGCAAACGTAGAGCAAGATTGAGTCATGCTATGGTACTCCATAATTGCAAACAAGGGCAGGAATAGATCAATTACAACTATAGCTACAAAACATACTTACTGAACATCTCCAAAATATGCATGGATCTCTCTGTAGCATTAAGTTAACATGGCAACAAAATAACAGCAGACAAGGACTTAGAGAAATCACTAAGTCCCTGAAATCAGAAACATTACGGAGCCTACTTTGCATGCTTGTGCTAGTCACCACAGAGATCACAAAAATACATGGCATACACCCTTGGAAATATGGCATGGCATACCACAAAACACATGTAGAACTCATGCCCATAAGATGCACAGATTAAATGATACAAAAATGACAAATCCCCAAGTTCTGCTAAGAACCAGAAGATAACAGCAACTAGCCCTCTTCCAACAGATATTTGGGCATCAAGATGACCTCTAATGAACATGGTGCAATTGAATAAAATGAAGAGCATCACGAGACGAACAATTTGGCATATTATACGCGCGAAACGGAGCTATGTACAAAAAGTTATGCACTGTTGAACATGAGCACATGCTGTAAAATATCAATGACTTGGAAAAAAAGGGGGACGGGGAAAAGTCAACGCACGGGCGTATGGATCTGGATCGACCTCGGGCTCGTCGTGGCTGGGCTGCCGGAGTCGGGGAAGAGGAGGAGGCGGCGGCCGGCGAGGGGGGACACGGAGGGGGAGTGGCCGGAGGTCGGGGAGGCGCGAGGCACGGCGGGGGAGGACGGCACCGGCCGGAGGAGACCGCGGCGGCG
>NC_057802.1:456211564-456239653 GCF_018294505.1 Triticum aestivum | reverse complement strand
CGAGGCAGGAGGCGAGGAGGCGACATCGCTTGGCGGCGGCGGGCGCGGCTCGGCCGCGGGCGACGGCGCGGGCCGGGAGGGCCACGGGCAGGCCCCGCGGGCCGGCGCGGTACAGGCGGCGGCGGGCCACGTGGCAGCTCCCGATTCGTCGGGGCGTGGTGGCGGACGCGTCCGGTCCGGTCCGGACGTGTCAGGCGGCGGAGAGGGAACGGAGCTAGGGTTGGACTGCGCGAAAATCTCGGGGTACACACATATTTATAGGTAGAGGGAGGTAGGAGGCTCCAAATGAGGTGCGGTTTTCGCTCACACGATCATGATCGAACGACCTAGAGCATGGAAGAGAGTTTGGTGGGTTTTGGGCTGGTTTTTAGGGGGGTTTTGCTGCACACAGAAATGGACTTTGCGGATGCCCGGTTAACCGTTGGAGTACCAAACGACCTCCAAATGGAACGAAACTTGACCGGTGGTCTCCGGGTGGTATACTAAGGCCACTTGAAAAGCCTCGGTCCATTCCGAGAATGTTTGACACCCGCACATGAAAGAAAACAAGAGGGGTGCGCCGGAGGAGATAGGAGCGTCGGATTGCAAAACGGACAACGGGAAAAATGCTCGGATGCATGAGACGAACACGTATGCAAATGCAATGCACATGATGACATGATATGAAATGCATGACAAAGAAAAATACAAAACGAAAAACAAAACCCGACCACAGAGGGAATATCATAACACAAAGCCGGAAATGGCAAGAGTCGGAGTTACAAATATGGCAAGTTACATGCGGGGTGTTACACCCACCATCCGCGCGGCAAAATCACCTCCTTTTTACTAATCTTGATTCTATTATTTTTTAGATCAATATAATTGAGATTTGTATAGATAGCACACAGGAGCAAAACCAAGTGGTATGGTTAAGGGCATCCACAATGTGTAGCCAAATGTGAAAATAGCTTTTGGCATCGTGGGAACCATTGTGGATGGTGTTGCCAAAGCCAAAAGGATGGAACCGAAGCTTCCTGATTGATTGATTGATTGAAGGAATAGAAAAATGCAATGTCTCTCCTCTTTCTCCCATGCTTGGACGCATGTACAGTATAGAGAACAGAGTCTACTCCCCTGTCCCTTCTATCACAAATCACAAAGCAATGAGGCGTCAAATCACAAAGCACGGACGAAGCAACCATCATTTCACTCTTCGCTGACTCCGCTTCTCGATCGTCTTTTCGAGAAACCATCTCACCGCACTAAGCTGGACGGACGACGCTATTGTGTACGAGTAGTACTAGTACATTTACGCGTCCTTTGGTTCAACGGACTTCCTGGATGCAAATAAGGCGGTTGTCTCGGCTTGCAGGCGGCACTTGCGAACGACTTACCATGGTCTCCCTCAATGGTGTTCTCCGTCGAACGCACTTCGCCAAACCACAACGTTCGAGATATCGCCGACGTCACCGCAATGGGGAAGGAAGTCAAATATAGTTACTACCTCCATTTTTTTGTACACAAGGCCAGTATATCAAAATTGCAATTTGCAAAAGGCCACTAACACTAATCGAGGCAAAATTGATGGGGTTTGCCTCGTACTAGCAACCAAGGACATTAATATCCCCTGCATGCTTGCGGAAGTGAGAAGGTTGGTTTGCATGGCGCTGCATTAATCAAGTGATGAGGAGTGAGATGGTTAGCTCTTTGGGCTTTGGAGAAAAAAATATGCATTAATTGACACGTGAAACAAGGATTTGTATCGATTAATCCCGCGAAGGAAAACCCCGCCTTTCTTTTTTAACAATAGTACTCCTAGTACGTAGTACTACGTACTTATCCTGTTTGGGTCTAGGCCTTGCATTGCCATACTTCGCCACACATTTTTGCCAAGCTTGCCTAAAGTTTTCAAAATGAAAAGGAGGTACACTTGCGCACGGCTGTCGCGGTCGCACCGCACCCTCACACAGTCACTCCTGCACGCCGCGGTCGCACCGCACCCTCACACAGTCGCTCCTGCACGCCGCAAACCCAACCAAGGGAATGCACCCTCACTGACACGTGTTGTCGCATGTGAACAAACCAAACTCAGCCATCCTACCGCTGGCACATAATTTTCGTTCATAGAGTATGTTTATCCAACCGCATGTTATGGAGTATCGGCTCGTGCGGTGGTTTGTTGGGGAAGATGAAGAGGTGAGGAAGAAGGGTTAGGAGACGTAGGATATTCATCCAACCACCTGAAATGGTAGACTGACCCAAGTCAGGCGACTTGCATAACAATATATGTTTTTACACAACAAAAGATCCATAAAAACATCAACATAAATAAAAACTATCACTGCTCGCGGAACGAGACGGCCTCGTCGTCTTCGGCTGCCGGCGCGAACCAGCCGTAGCTGCCGACGTGTGTCTCCGCACCGTGGTTGTCCTCGGCCTCCAGCTACTCGTTCACGCGGAGCGTGCGGGCGCTCTGCACGGACGAGAGCACCGCCTGGTTCAAGTCGAGGACGTCTGGTTCCACCTGCAGGAGGGCCTTGATGGCAGCGGCATCCGCGCGCTCCGCGTCGAGTTGAGCCTCCGCCGCCCGGTTCAAGTCCAGGACGTCCGGTTCCGCCTGCAGGAGGGCCTCAATGGCAGTGGCATCCGCGCGCTCCGCCTCAAGTTGAGCCTCCGCCACCTGGTTCACATCCACGACATCTGGTTCTGCCTGCAGGAGAGCCTCGATGGCAGCGGCATGCGCTCGCTCCGTGTTGAGTTGAGCCTCTGCCTCCCGGTCCTCCTTTAGTATCGCCAGGTTGAACCACTGGTCCGCCGGCACGAAGTCGACATCCATCTTCTCATACCCATCGGGGCCTTCTGCGCTGCGACCTCCTCCATGAACATTGGATCGGCTTCCTCCTGCTCGTAGCTTGGCTCCAGAGAACTCGGGGATTGGCCCGCCGCAAAGCGAGCTTGGGAACGGAGGTCTGTGGCGCGGACCGCCGCCGCGATTTCTGCGCGGCGCTCCGGCGTCAGCATCTTGTAGTACGTGATCTTGCGGCGCACCATGGCTTTCCGGCGAACTAGGGGACGCTTGATGTGGGCTAGGGGATCGAAAGGTGGGGGGAAGGGGTTGGAGATTAGGTGTGGTTTTAGGGCAGTGGCTGGCGTAGGCCGAGCAGCGAAGGTTCTGGTGTGAATAGTGGTTCCGGTGACGACCGGTCAATCGGTTTTGACTATACATCGCTCTTGTCGCATTCGCGTTGCAGCCCGGCACGCTGGACCCTCCACGTTGCTCACCGAATGGAACGTGCTTCGTCTTGCGTTTTCGCTCGCTTGTGGGACCGCAGTTGAGAGCAAACCGACGTCCCTCCCCCTCCCACGCCCGCGTCATTTTATGCGGAGTAAATAAAAACAGAGGGAGTATACTACGGATGAGGATCCCCTGACGTGGCCGAACCCATTGAGTAACTGACATGCGGGGCCTAGCAAGCATGGGGTCTAAGTGACCAAAAGGGAGGGTAAGGCAGGGATACGTATGTGAAAGGAGCTTCCAATGATATAATTTTCACATTATTCATCTCATGTACTATTAATCTTGTCAATAGTCAAATGCGGTTTTGAAAAATGCATTAGAGCATGGTTAATAATATAGCCAGTCGATGGCTATAAGGAACTGCCATGTCATCTATAGGCATCATCTATTATATGCACTCATACAGTAGTGTGGGCTATAAGGTTGACTATTTCCCGCAAAAAAATATAAGGTTGGCTATTGTATTAGTACTTTTTTCCATCTCCTCTCCATCTCTTTCTTCATATTTATTGTAGTATTTAACTAGGAATGCGTATATAGCTAGGCTCTTGCATGAAAGCTCACTCCCCTTACTTTTTCACATCTCTCTCCTCCACATAGGCCCTATATAAATGGAAGGAGGGAGTACAACTATGAGCACTGCATACTCTAGTACAGATGTTGTCAGTACTCCACTAGTATTATTGGATGGGGAGCTTAAAAAAAGTTACTATTGGACTGGCTATACGTGGCGAAATCCCAGTAGGAAGAGCATGCGCGAGAACAAGCACATTCACGTGGTTGAAAACAAATTGGAAACCATCTCGAGTACAAATCTAGGAGTACGTACGAATCTAACAATATTGATTGGGCGTTGTTGAATGTTGATAGTTTTTTATCAAAGTAGAGATACTTTGACTACACATAAAACTCATATGTAAACTAGAAAGGATAGGAGGGAGTATATTGTACGTTCAAAAATGAAACGAACATTGAATACCCTTTATATATGATTTGCAGATGCTATGATCACCGGTTCAAAATTTTGAATCTGCCTTAGGTATCACACATGGCCCCACTCGTTCTCTCTCGATTTCATCTCGGGGTCCGGAGATCGATTGAAAGAGGACTAGGGTGGGTACAATAAGTTCGTTTCGCTTATGAACGTACAATATACTCCCTCTGATCCCCACAGACCCCCCCCACGGGTCATTTCTATCATAGAAACAGACCAAATCTTTATCTCCTTGCAGGACACGCAATTGATCTCTGAACATCAATAGATCTCGTCAACATGTGTCAGGGCATGAAACGAATGGTATGTCAAAACTAAGACGCGAAGCGACACGTAGTGGTGGCAAAGTGAAACTTTAAATGAACCGTTTGTTTGTATACATGTTGGACAAATTACAAAACATTGGAAATACAAGCATGGTCTAGGCCCACAAGCGAATGATACTCGGCGGAATGTTCAAATGAGGCATGCGGGAGGATGGACTCGACCGGAGGGCGACATGATCGATGGAGAAGAGGGTTGGAGAGGAATGAGAAATAAGCAAACGCCACATGATTATACTTGAACGGCTCAAATAAACAATTAGTTGTCTCGCTTGGCCTACATAGTGAAAGGCCTAATGCGCAACGCGGAGCACTGACGCTCGAATATGGCCGGGAAAACAAGGAAACCGACATGTGGGGCACACCTGTCGGGGTGACGTAGCGCAAACTAGTCCAATGGAGGAGCTGGCCCACGACCTCCTTGCCACCGGCAACCGTTCATGTGGGTCGTGGGGGGCAACAACGTGGCGCAGCTCCAGCACCGCCTCTGGACACGGCAACCATGGTGAGCGACACGCTCATCGTCGCTGGACACAGTCGGTTTCAGTGTGCCGAGGGTGGCGTTAGTGCTGTGGCACGACCAACAGTATGTTTGGTTTGTGCCCAAGGTTGCCCCATCAAAGCATAGGGTAGCCAACATTTTGGTTGAGGTTTTGGTTGCCCATGATTTGGCCGACATCGGCAAGAAAAATGAACTAGAGTTGGCTAGAGTTCATTGGCATGCCAAAAAAATGGCAACCATCCAAACAAAGACCAATCTTTGGGTCATGACCAAAATTTTGGTATGGTGCACTTTGGCCACAATCCAAACGCACCCCAACACCCGGCTCGTCGAGGATGCACGGGGCGCTGGGACGCGTCCGCGGAGTGGTGTAGCGCGGCCAACTGCATCCTCAGGACCTGAGACCATGCCAGGTCGTCTTGCTTTTTCAATGACATGTGTCGATCGCATGTGAGCAAAGGGCATCTCCAACGTTGCCACGACCGCAGCTGACTACCCTGGCACACCAAAAACCCTCGTCCCTCGCGCCGTCGCGCGGTGCATTCCCAGCCGGTGCCAGCTGCCCGCATTCATGCCATCCGTCTGTATGTCATCGTTAAGAGACTCGGTGCCCGAGGAACCAACACCGGCGACTTAATGACGCACCAGGACACTTGGCCTCACCGGAATGCGCTACTTAAAGCGGCAACGCCCAGCTAACCTCCACACCATAGCGCATCGTCCTCCTACCTAGCACCACATCCTCCATGACCGCAAGCGCGAACGCTCTGCGGGAGAGCTTGTCTTCGGGGATGAAGCTCGAGGTCGCCACCCTCGCTCAAGTCGCCGCACAAGCGGTGGCCACGCTGGCGGCTGACGACGGGAGCACCGTCAGCCACGCGTCCTACTTGCCGCCGTCCAACGTCCGGCACCGCCGAGGTCGGGGACTCCTCCGAGGATGAGTAGGGCATGGGAGGCGGCAGGGCATGGTTTGCCAACTGGCCGGTCCGTCTCCCGTGTTCTACTTTTCCTCGCCGGAGACCGCACCTTCACTTCACGGGTTCTTGAACCCCGCCCCCGTACATGGAGATCGCAGATGGAGGACGTCGGTCGCCGCCGTAGAATAGGTTTAGGGTCGGGTTTCTTTTATTTTTCTGTCCTATAAAAGTTCGAAATGTAATGAAAATCTGCCGTGTTTGCATTAATCTCGGCCGGTGTATATGAACTTTCACAATAATATAGTATATTGTAGGAGTACTAGCAAGATGCCCGTGCGTTGCACGGAAGATCAAGATCTTATGGGAGAAAAGGATGAACGAGGGAAGGCCTTATCTGCAAATGCACATTCACGCATTTCACATCTTTCTACATCTACGGGAACCTACGAAATGTAATAAAAAAGGCGGTACACTCACAGCACCCCTGTCGCGGTCGCATTGCACCCCACACACGTTCGGTCCTGCAAACGGCTCACGCAAACTGAACGCGCTTCGGCTTGCCTCTTTACTGACACGTGGGACAGCACTTGGAGAAACCGACCATGCGCCAAACTTCCCCCGCCCACCACGCGAAAATCCTCCCCCCACCCAAAAATTCCCCCCAAATCCTAGATTCAACCGCCCTTCGGCCAACTAGCCAATGATATTCCCCAAACCCCCTCCCCCCGTCCCCCTCCACTCCATTTGCTCCGCCAAAGCCGCCCTCCCCGCCACGCCGATACGTCAGCGCCACGGTTCGTCGAGGGGACGCACGGCGATCCTCTCGCTCCCACAGTGTGCTCTCGTAGACTGCCATCCTCTAGCCGCGCCGCCACCGCTGGCGACATTCTCGTGGAGGCGCACGGCGGTCAACACCGCCACCACCGGCGACGTTCGTGTGGAGACGCACGGCGGTCAGCTTCTCCCACGGTACGCGCATTCTAGACTGAGGCCCTGTGCATGTCGGTGTAGCGCTGAATGTTAGCTGATAGACGCTGTTAATCTCACTGTTTGCGGAAGTAGTTTACAGTCAATATGCTCTGCTTAAGAAGCTTCCTTGCCTTGTTCTGCACTCAATCTGCTTAGCTAAGATGGCATGCCAAGGCTGATTAGTTGCTAAAATATCCTGCCATATATTTATTGTGACGTAGATTGCCATGGTCTAGTAGCCAATCTGTTAGGTGAAATAGCTCTACACCATTTTATACTCGATCTTTGTTGCTGCGATGGCCTTCAATAGTTTGATGGCTGTGTGCTCGGCCTCATTGACTGCTGAAATAGCCTGTCATAATTTAGCACTCAAATATGTTTGCTGAATTAGCTTTACATATATTTTGTTACTTAGATCTGCTCGTCCAAATATCTTGCTATAGCTTTAGACATCGACCTAGGTATTTTCTTCTGGACTTCATAAAAAGCATATATGTTTTTCCTATAATATCTAGTAGAAGAACTAATTTGTATGTCTAACAGATGGACAGGACTTGGATAACTTCTGCTCGAAGATTCTCCGCCGCATATGTCGAGGGGGTTGAAAACTTCATGAACTTTATCAGAGCTGAGTACGGTGGTCCGAAATCAGATGTGCTCTGCCTGTGTAGCAGTTGTATGAATTCAGTTACAAGACCCCAGTCAACTGTGCAAAATCATCTACAATTGTATGGGATGTCGGTCACATATACTAGGTGGGTTCATCATGGTGAAGCTGTGAACGTCAATGTTATTGACTACGTGGAAGCAGCAGATCACCATCTTGATCTGCCTGATGCTCAGGTGGAAGAGGAGGAGGAGGAGGTGGTGGCGGAGCCAGTGAGTTTGACCAACATTGAAACAATGCTACGAAATGCTCGTGCATTCCGTGAACTTTCACCTGCAGAAGAAAAACGGTAGGCCCGCATGTTGGAACAATGCAACGTGGTTGTCACCCCAGGAAATAAGCTGTCAGTATTCTCAGCTATGGTCACCTTTCTTCAGGTGAAGACGTCTGAGCGGATGACCAACAAATCATTCGATGCAACGTTGGCTGCTTTCCGCAAAGCTTTCCCAGATGCGTCTGAGCTGCCACACACCTACAGTAAAATGAAGAATTTCCTTCGTGAAGTTGGAATTGGATATGATATGATCCATGTTTGTAAGAATAACCGTGTTCTGTTCTGGAAGGATTATGCCAACTTAAGTGAATGCCCGAAATGCAAATCATCAAGATGGAAAGATGGCAATGTTGTGAAGAGGATTCCTCATAATGTTCTGAGACATTTTCCAATTACACCAAGATTGCAGAGGTTGTTTCATGATGCTGAAACAAGAGAGGATGTACTGTGGCATTCTAGGAACCAGGAGTATAGAGATCAGAATGTAATGAGCCATCCATGACATGGTAGTGAGTGGAAAAGCTTCAATCAGAAACACGAAAAGTTTGCTGCTGACCCAAGAAACATTAGACTTGGCTTAGCTTCAGATGGATTTAACCCATTTGGCCACCAGAGCGCCACATGTAGCATGTGGCCAGTGCTTGTTATCCCTTACAACATGCCTCCAAATGTCTGCACCAAAGAATCAAACTACATGATGGCCTTGCTCATCCCAGGTCCAAAAAGTCCTGGAAAGGATTTTGATTTTTTCATGGAGCCTCTTGTGGAGGAACTTCAACAGCTATGGAGGGGTGTTCTCACTCGAGACCTATATAGCAGCCCATGAGCTGATTTCTTTCTGCGTGTTGTTATAATTTGGTGCATCCATGATTATCCGGCTTTGGGCACTATGTCAGGGCGAACGACACATGGTTACAATGCATGTGCTCACTGTGACAGGAATCCGCTGTCATAAGCAATACTTAGCAAGATCTGTTACATTGCACACCGCTGTTTCCTTGCCAAGGACAAGCCGCATCCTAGAAAATACCGAAGACATGTGTTCAATGCAAAGCATGAAAGCCGTGATGCGCCAAAGAGGCTCACCGCCGATGAGTTGCAAGTGGAATTAGAGAAGGTCAGGCATATTACACCAGGAAACCATCTTGATAATGGTAGCGGGAAAAGGAAGCGTGGCAGGGCAGAAGAGAGATTATTGTTTACCCGCAGGTCCACTTTGTGGGACTTGGAGTATTGGAAAGATTTGGATCTCCGGCATAATCTTGATGTGATGCACATCGAGAAATATATGTGACAACATTATCGGCACACTTCTTAATATTGAAGGCAAGACAAAAGATACCTTAAAATCTAGGATTGATTTGACACACCTGGGTATCAGACAAGATTTGCAGGTGCAAGATGAAGGTAAACCACGGGATATGGCACCAGCTATGTACGTCTTGGACAAGGTAAAAAGAAAAGAATTCAGCGAGGTCATGTCACGTGTGAGATTCCCACATGGATTTGCTTCCAACCCTGAAAGGAGAGTCAGTGCAGATGGAAACAAGGTACAAGGGTTGAAAACTCATGACTGCCACGTCCGACTTCAAAGGGTTTTACCTGCTATCCTTAGAGGATTGGGCCGCCCTGACTTATATAGAGCAGTTGCGGAGTTGGGACAATTCTTCAGGGAACTCTGCAGTAGAAATATCAGGATAGATGCTTTGGAGCATCTTAGAGACAAGATACCAACTACCCTATGCGACCTTGAGAAGATATATCCTCCAGCCTTGTTTGATGTGATGGTGCATTTGGCTGTTCATATACCTGATGAGGCACTACTTAGAGGTCCAGTACAGTATGGCTGGATGTACCCTATTGAAAGGCGGCTAGGCACTTTCAAGGGCTATGTTAGGAACAGAGCTAGACCCGAGGGTTCCATTGCAGAGGCCTACATTGCTACAGAAGCGTTGACATTCTGCTCAAAATACATTGAAACAGCTGATCAGCTTAGCAAAGAGGTGGATGAAGACAATCCTGGGCTCAATGTTTTCGATTATTCTGTTCGAGTTACAGGGAAGAGTCGACAAGAGGACAGACCTAAAGATTTGGACAAAATGGTTTGGTATGTGTTGAATAACTGTCCTGAGATACTACCTTATATCAAGTAAGTGCTAAGTAATGCAGCTTATACATCGTAATCTGCTAAACTTGCAGCACATTCTTATATATTTAGATGTTTGACGCGATTACGATGTTGTGCAGCATCTACAAAAAGGAGTTACTGCCGCAAAATCCAAGAAACATTGGCAAACTGGTTATGGCAGGATTTGCGAAATGGTTCAAGAGCCATGTAAGCTTTTGAATTGCAGTGACAGTTTTTTTAATATATTGAGTACATAAGATGATCAGCTTGTCTATTTTCTAACCATAGGTTAAGAAGATGCGGGAGGATGGGCAGGCAGTTGATGATGCCCTTTACTCACTAGCAATGGGTCCTGATACTCAGGTAAGACATTATGAATCTTGCGTTGTTGGAGATGTGTGCTACAACACCCTTGGACGAGACGAAGGTAGGAAGACACAAAATAGTGCCATCATGAGCACGGATATGTATGACAAAGAGACAACTGAAATGTATGCTAACATAACAAACATTGTTCAGTTGCAGTATATCTCCAGTTTCGAGGATCATCGGTGTGTGGTTCTGTTGTGCTGTCGTTGGTATAACCTGTTTTCCAGGATCGCAAAACCTAGAGCCGATGATTATTTCAAATCCATAAATGTCAAGGCGGCGTACCAGACCAACGAGCCTTTTATTTTGGCAAATCAAGCAACACAAATATTTTTCTTGGAAGACACATTTGCACGTAGCGATGACTGGAGAGTATTGCAAAGGTTTGAGCAGAGGAATTCGTTTAGTCAAGTTGCACAACAAGATGATGCTTACACTGCTCCTGATGTACAAGATAACACAGATGTTCCTAATATCTTTGAGAACCATCACGTCAATGACGCCGGCGAAAAGATTGCCTATCGTGCTGTGGACATACAAGAGTTGATCAAGAAGAAGCCAACGTTCGAGGATGTTGAGGACGAAGAAGATGATGACACCGTGGGGAATTACGATTCAGACTGATACACATGGCGAAGATGTTGACGCTGCTGCTGCAGATGATGATTACATTGCTTTTGTCGTATGTGACTGTCAGAAGACGTTTTTTATCTACTATGTGAAATTGTGTTTGCTATGACAACTGAAACCTGATGAACATGTTGTTTAGTATTTTCCTGTGAGAACATCACTTGTTATGTATGCTGATTTGTGTTTGGTGATTGTTTGATGACTAAAACATGATGAAATTGTTGTTTAGTTGTACTCATATTTGGCTGTGAAACTTGAATTTGATGACATAGTTTGCTGTTGGACTGCAATTTGCTCGACATCTTCGAATGAGAACAAAGCTGACCCAACAGGGCCTCTGCTAATTTATTTATTTATTACCAAAAGGGCCTCTGCTATTTATTTATTTATGAGCAAAAGGGGATACCCCCTGATTTACGTTAATAGAAATCATTAGATGTTCACAACACTACGCCCAGCCTGCTACACAGGTTTCATTCATTCCTAGTTTCAGTAAAGTGCTCATGTCATAGCCACTGAATACATCATGAGTGCTACATACACTGCAAATAAAGAGACAATCATCCTACAGAGCACATCGATTTTGCCCATTATCTTCACAAGCTCTTTCATCTCCTCATTGTTGTCAAGGCCGTTCAGCAGCTGTTGTTTGGCCATGATCAGAGGAACTGCATTTTTAACCTTCTGCTCTGCATCTTCCTCTTCTGTCGTTCCTTCAGTTACTTGTCCAACACCCCAACCTGCTGGTATTGGGATTCCTCGGCTAACCAAATAATCAGCGTAGTTGCACTCCCCCACATCAGCAACTTCCCATAAATACTAATCACACAAATCTTCCATTTTCTGCATGAATCAAATTGGAAGATCATCAACCAAACTATTAAAAAAATCAGCAACTGAAAACATATTATTACCCCATGATTCGGGCATTTGTAGAAGACTCGGCCAGGGTTGAGGATTGTGGTTGAGACGCGACGGATGACTCTGCGTGATTTGCAGCAGTGGCACCACACCAACGGCAGCGGATTGCGATGAGCAACCGGCTGCGGTGCGTGTGCCGGCGGGGGTGTGATGAGACCCACAGGCGATGGTACGGGTGGTGACTTGGCGCATATTTGGTTGTTGCCTGCTGAAGAGCAGGTGGACGAGCAGCCAGCGGACATGGCTGCTGCGGCCAGAGCTTCTGATGCTAGGCAGAGTAAGTAGAGAAGAGGAGAAGCGAACGTTGGATATGTCAATTTCATTACTTCCAGAGTAGCATAGCACCATATATAGTCATAGTCCAGGTTTGGATTCGAACTAGTTACAGGAGCACGTCTCTCTTTTTTCTAAAACTCAGCAACATCTCTTTACTGGCACACTAGCTTGTTCTGTACGCCTTCTCAAGTCTTTGATTCCTCCACCTGACATCTGGGACCCACCGGAAGGGCCTCTGTATTTCGCGAAAATAACGTGCCCCCCGCTGACAGGTCGGACCCACCAGCTATCTTCGCACGCAAGGAAGTGCCTCCTTATTACGCACAAAAAAATGAATACTCCCCCTGCCAGCTAGAACCCAGCATAGTGGGAGGCTGACTTGTGGGCCTACCAAGTTGATAGGGACGGAGGGCTTTGTCAACTTAGTCAATATGAGCGATTCTAGCTCTAGTTACCGTCATCCAACGACAGTAGTGCTTCTTCAACCTCTGGTCTTCTTGCTCCAGCCGCCCAAAACAGCACCGGTGGTGCCGCGTGCTCCTACCTCCCGTGGCCGGTTGTGATGCCGCGGAGGCCTCACCGCCCCTACTACTCCCACCGCTGGACAGGGCATCCCTCTACTCACCCACACCCCCTGTTATTCTAAGGCGACGGCAGCCTCACACCGCTGCTGAACCAGTGAACCCTCGTACTCCTCTCCGCGTGGGCATCCACTGCCGCGTCTTCCCCGGCTCCGCGTCGTCCCCTTCCTAGGCCTCGTCGTCGTCCACCACCTTGGTGCTCTCAGCGCGGCGTGGTCAATGTGGTCAACGACCGACTTCCATCGGAAGAGTACTGTACGTGGAGAGGCTGACAGCTAGGTCCACGGCCATAGCCCAGTTTTTTTTGTGATTTGCCAAGTAAGTCGCTTTGTGAGGCCTATTGGGCTGCAAATCTTTCAAGACGATGAGAGCTTCATTCGGCTGGCCGAGAAAATGGCCTATCAGTAATGAGAAATGGGTTGTACATTTTTAAAACACATCAAACCGGTAATTAGTTTCAAATTTCTTTTTTTCATTTCAAGATTTTACATTGCGTTGATTTTTATGCGTGGACAATTTGTTGGATTTTATATTGATATACATTTATTTTTAAAATCAGTTTGAATGTGACTCGAAATTTTGGGATTAAAAATAGTTCGGACCGCACCGAAATATGCAAAATTTCGTATAATTTTTTAACCGTGGCCACAATATGGGCTGTAATGATAACAAAAAGAATATGGGCTCCAAAAAAACCTTAAGAATTAGCAAATGGGCTGTAAATTATTAGAAATAATGGCAGATGGGTTGTATGATGTTTTCCACAGATTTGAGGCTTTCCTAAAAAAAAGGTTGACGCACAAGTAGTGACTGTTGGATGTCCATCCAACGGCCGTCGTGCTTCTTCAATCTCTACTCTTCCTGCTCCAGCCGCTCAAACAAGCGCCAGCGGGACTGCCTGCTCTCTCCTCCCCATGTCCGGCTGTGCTGCCTCGCAGGCCTCACCGCCCCACCGTACTCCCATCGCTGGCCTTGCCATCCCTCTACTCACCCACACCTGTTGTTATTCTCCGGCGATGGCAGACGAACCAGTAAACCCTCGTACAGTCGTACTCCCCTCTGCGTGGGAAACAACTGCCGAGTCTTCTCTGCCTCTGTGTCGTTCCCTTCCTAGGACTCGACGTCGTCCACCTCCCTGATGCTCTCGGCACGGCCTGGTCAACGTTGTCAACGACCGACATGCATCTGAAGTGGACTGTACGTGGAGAGGCTGACAGCTGGGTCCACGGCCGCACGCAAGGAAATGCCTCCTTATTACACGCAAAATAATGATTCCTCCACCTGAGATGTGGGACCCACCGAAAGGGCCTATGTATTTCATGAAAAAAACGTTACCGCCGCTGACAGCTTGGACCCACCTTCTATATCTTCGCACGCAAGGAAGTGCCTCCTTATTACGCACAAAAAAATGAATAATCCACCTGCTAGCTGGGACCCAGTATAGTGGTCGGCTGACTTGTGGGCCTACTAAATTGACGGGGACGGAGGGCTTTGTCAACTTAGTCAATATGCACGATTCTAACTCCAGTGACCGTACGATGTCCATCCAACGGCCGTAGTGCTTCTTCAACCTCTGGTCTTCTTGCTCCAGCCGCCCAAACCAGCGCCGGTCGTGCCTCGTGCTCCTGCCTCCCGTGGCCGGCTGTGATGCGGCGGAGGCCTCACCGCCCCCTACTACTCCCACTGCTGGCCAGGTCATCTCTCTACTCACCCACACCCCCTATCATTCTGCGGCGACGACAGCTTCACACCGCAGCGAACCAGTGAACCCTCATACTCCTCTACGCGTGGGCATCCACTGCCGCGGCTTCCCCAGCTCCGCATCGTCCCCTTCCTAGGCCTTGCCGTCATCCACCGCCCTGGTGCTCTCAGCGCGGCATGGTCAACGTGGTCAAGGAACGGCTTCCATCAGACCTGGACTGTACGTGGAGAGGCTGACAGCTGGGTCCACGGCTGCAGGAAGGAAGTGCCTCCTTATTACGCGCAAAATAATTATTTCTCCACCTGACAGCGAGGACCCACCGGACGGGCCACCGTATTTCACGAAAAAATATTTCCCCCTGACTGGTGGGACCCATGAGCTACATCTTCACATGCAATGAAGTGCATCCGGGCAAAAAAAACGATTCGCCCCCCTGACTGCTGGGACCCACCAGCTACATCTTCGCACGCAAGGAAGTGCCTGACAGTCGGGACCCACCTGGTCGAAGCGTGCGTAGAATTGTCATTCTGGTCGCGAACGTGTACGTACATACTGGTCGATGTAGAGGCGCGCACGTGTCGAAGTAGAGGTGCGCATGTAGCATGTACACATACGTACAGCGGCCAGTGTGCAAGAAAGAAAATACGACCACGTACGTACATACGGGTAGGGTCTCGAATGCCTACTCAGGCATATGTACTGCCAGGGCTCGTGTACATGGTTGGGTCGGAACGGAGAAACTACTTCGTTGTCGTGTTCATGGGGAGCCAACCGGCTGGGTCGGAAAGAAATGCGTCGTCGTGTTCACCGGGAGGGCTTGGACGGAACAGCCAATGGAATCGAGGCCTGGCGTACCGCAGAACAGAGGAAACGGCCTTGTGTTCGACCGGCCACGGTCGAAACGGGATCCTGTTCATCGGGAGGGGTCTGGCATACCGCAAAACGGAGTAAACAGACCTCCTACGGTCGAAAGGGGGTCCTGTTGATCAGGAGGGGTGTGGCGTACTGCAAAACGGAGGAAACGGACTTGTGTTGGAGCGCTACGGTCGAAACGGGGGTCCTGTTCATCGGGAGGGGTGTGGAGTACCGCAAAACGGGACTCCACGGGATACTGTTCATCTCCACCGTCGACCCCCTCCAGCCTCCACGGGCTACTGTTCATCCACCGTCGACCTCCTCCAGCCTCCACCTGCGACTGTTCATCCACGGGCTCATGTTCATCTGGCCTCCACCGTGCGGTACTGCACCGGCTACTGTTCAAACAGCCCTCTCCACGGGTGACGGTGTCCTGGACTAGGGGGTACTCACCACATCGTCTCCCGACTAGGTGGATCGGGCCGAGGACCCCCATGGCGGTGCGCTCATGGGCCACTTCGGGCAGCCCATGCCGCATACAAGGAGTATTCACAAGACTTGGTGATCAAGACAACGACTCCCCTCCACCAACGTATTCGGCTAGGACTCTTGTTATCCTAGGCCTCTGGTGCATTATATAAGCCAAGGCCAGTCTAGTCGATAGATTATTATGACATTACTCATCATACCCTTAGGTCTTAGACCACAACATATGATCTCGAGGTAGATCAACTCTTGTAACCCTATATTCATCAAGATCAATCAAGTAGGAAGTAGGGTATTACCTCGATAGAGAGGGCCCGAACCTGGGGAAACATCGTGTCCCCTGTCTCCTATTACCCATTGATCCATGACACATAGCTTGGGACCCCCTACCCGAGATCTGCCGGTTTTGACACCGACAATGGTGCTTTCATTGAGAGTTCCGCTGTGTCATCGGCAAAGGGTCAATGGCTCGTCTCCAGATCGACTTCGACGTCGGCATCTTCGTCGCCGGCTCGACTGGTCACCTTGGCTTGACCAAGGACTATGCCCTGCCTCCGGTCATCATATTCGTATGCGGGCCTCCATCAACATCAACTCCGATCCCTATCACGATCATGGAGAAATCATCCTTGCAGCTCGGGGGCTCAACGTCAACATTGCCCTCGGACGACCGTGCTGTTTTTCTGAACAACAAACTTGTATCCGATGCCACCACCTCCTCGAGCATCGCTTTGACGATTCCTTTGGTGGAATTGTGCGGAATTAAGTCTACAACAACCATGCAAAATTTCGTCGAGTTCCGATGGAGGAATCTCCGGCAATCTACGATATACCGGAGCCCTGTCAAATCTGGACGGGAATCTGGACGAGTTTAGGGCGTGGTCTCCAGCACCTAGCTCGGATGTCCTTTGGAAGATCCAACCGTTGATCGGCTGCAGAATTCCCGTATCTACCACCCCTCAAAATTACCAGCTCGATCTGACCGTCCAAACTCCGGGAACCTTCCGATTAGTGTATCACTTTTCAGATCTATTTTCTGCGCGAATACGGATCCGACCAGAATTCATGTTTCTTTATGAACGTGGTATTGGACAACCTTTTTAAAGGAATTTTATTCTAGGGTATTGTGTGTTGTTCTTAACACGTGCCCATAAAATTTAAGCCTTCTTGAGGCACTCCTCACCATCGCGCTGGTGTCAAACTAGTCCGGTAACATTGCTCCATGTCTGCTGACCTGCGCTAGACAGATCGAAGCTTCGTCGAGCCGAGCCTAACCTTATCAGATCATTAGCTCGGCAAGCCGAACAAGAGTTCGGCATCGTGAAGGATAAATCATCACCAACACCATCGCCCCATGGATTGCACGGGTCAGGCGCGCTGACATCGCCGCTCGGTCACTTCATCAATCCGGCATTGACCGCGTCACAAGTTACGACCAGCGTCGGCATGGCCGCACTGTTGCTTCTTCAAGCCGATGTCCATCACGCCGAACTGCTTGAACACCTCGGCTGACATGGCAGCTGCAACATCTCCTTACCGACCCGCTTCGTCATCTCGGCTAGACCGGGGACTTTGCTATTTCTGCATCAACATACTCCGGTGACCTCGGCGTCACCAGCCGACCAGCTTCATCACGTTAGCTGGACTGGGGCCTTGCCTCGACGAGCCCACCTTTGCCAGCATCGCCATGCCATCACTTTATCGCCCATCAGGCAATGGGTGTGCGGATCGAGTCCCAATTTTGGGAGTAACCCTTCTTCAGATTGCTACAACAGATAAACTAGGTGCTATTAATCCTAGTATTTTTTTTCTTGCTTGGTTTCATTTTTCCCAAGGAATTATTACTCTGGTTTGTTTCATCATTTGTACGCAGGTCTATCAAATGGAGGCCGCATTAACGACGGTCGCGTGGTGGTTCGGTCAGCTTCCGTATACAGTTCGGCGAATGCCGCATCCGGAACTCGGACCGGCCTGTGAATTCAGGCTTTGCCACGCCTTCACCGCATCACGCCGACGCCCTGCATCGACATTGACTTCGGCGCCAGGCCACATCTCTTTAAATAAATTATTTTTGCGAAAAGCAATTATCCCTTTTGGAGCGCACTATTTTATGTGTGTAGGTAATCGACTTCGACTGCGTCAGGCGGTCACTTCGGCAAGCCGACGTCGTTGTCCCAATCGGCATGAATTGGCTCGCGTTATCACCTTGTTGGTCGAATCGCCATACCGACATGTTCGGTTGCCTCGGTGACTTCGGCATCGCTGAGAGAGCTCTACCTCATCGACACGGGCCATATTTCTTTTATTACACACTTTGCATAAATTATTAATTATGCAACAATCTTTTTTTCATTTATTATTATTCCTATTATCTCCGGCTTGCACTATTTTGTGTGCACAGGTAAAGGATCCAGGTCGGGCAGCGCTGTCACCTCGGCGTACTGACATACCACGTCACCTCGGCTGGACCGAGGGCTTTGTCACTGAGGGAGTCCTGGACTAAGGGGTCCTCGGGCGTCCGGTCTGTTATCCTTTGGGCCGGACTGATGGGCTGTGAAGACATGGAGGCCGAAGACTGTACCCGTGTCCGGATTAGACTCTACTTGGCGTGGAGGGCAAGCTTGGCGACCGACTATGAAGATTCCTTCTTATGTAACCGACTCTATGTAACCCAAGATTCCCCCCTGTGTCTATATAAACCGGAGGGGTTAGTCCGGAAAGGATATATACATTACCATAGTCATACAGGCTAGACTTTTAGGGTTTAACCATTACGATCTCATGGTAGATCAACTCTTGTAATACTCATATTCATCAAGATCAATCAAGCAGGAAGTAGGGTATTACCTCCATAGAGAGGGCCCGAACCTGGGTAAACATCGTGTCCCCCCTCTCCTGTTACCATCGATCCTAGACACACAGTTCGGGACCCCTTCCCGAGATCCGCCGGTTTTGACACCGACATTGGTGCTTTCATTGAGAGTTCCACTGTGCCGTCGACAAAAGGCTCGATGGCTCGCCTTGTCCTTAAAGACAACATCACCTCCGAGGGACCTATGGCCCCAGGCCAAACCCTCCGGCTGGGCCGCTTTACTATGATCGCCCGTTCGGCCGCTGAGCCAACGATGACCTCTTGGGCCATCGAAAACCCCCTTCGCATCAACTCCGAGCACTCCAAGCAGATGGATCCGGCAGAGTTTTCGTCTTTGAACGAACTCCTAGATCGCATCGCCGCTTTGGGAATCGCCACAGACTATGATCGGATCGGGCCTAAAACCGATCAAGGAGAAATCAAGGCCCCCCCCGGTCACCCACCGGATTGCGGTAGTTGTGGAGCAGGACGGCGAGTCTTCTTCTATATCGAAGACGGACTATGTTCGGATCGCCGTTCAGGAAGAGCCGGATACTCACCCGCGAAAGGATGCGACCAGCCCTCCGAACATAGCATCGGACGGCGGTCCTAAACAATCAGAAGATATTCCGGAACCCGGACTGTTATGCCCGGCAGGTCGTCAGACTCCGGATAATCCGTCAGGTTGGGGTTCGGATTTAATTCCACCCACCCACCCGGGCATAGACGCTCTCATGAGCATAAAACAACAGTCTCAGGAAACGGTCCACCACTTCTGGGCCAGATTCCTCCTTGTCAAGGACAAGGTAAAAGATTGTCGTGACAAGGACGCAATATCAGCATTCCGCAACAATTGCACGGACGAAGGAATCCTCAACTCCATCAATCGCCGCCGCATACTGAAATTCGCTGACTTAGCAACCATCGTACAAGAGTACAGCGCGATGGAGAGCGCCTGGAAAACTCAGGCAGCTCCCTGGGAACCGTCAGTCCCAACTCAACTCCCCCTACAAGCGAAAAGGGCGCACCCTCGTGGCACGCCCAGTCCAACAGTCAAGAAACACAAAGCCGCTATGCGGCACGACACCGTTCTAGAGGGGTGGCTCGATGGCCCATGCAAAATACATACAACACCAGATACTGTGGCAACCCATAGCCTTAGAGCATGTTGGATACTACGACAGGTAGCCAAGAGCGGCGAGGACATCCTTATCAAGGACGACCTAGAACGGCATCCCCCAGGAGACGATAATTCAAGAGTATTGACGGTCTTTGGGACATTCGCTTCAAACAACAAGCGCAAAAGGGCACTCCGCGAGCTCGCCGAAGTCTGCCAAATTGCTGCAGTAAACCCCTGGAACGACACGGCTATAACATTCAACGCCAGTGACGAACCAAAGTGCAGAACAATACGAGCGCCAGCCGCATTAGTCCTCAGCCCCATTGTGGACGGGTTTCTACTTACCAAGGTCCTCATGGTCGGCGGCAGCGGACTAAACCTCATTTATGACGACACACTCCATAAAATGGAAATAGACAGGAGCCGCATCAAGCAAAGTAACACAACCTTCCGTGGAATTATTCCCAGTCGGGAGGCGCAGTGCGCGGGCAAAATCACACTTGACGTAGTATTCGGCACGCCGGAGAACTATCGGTCTGAAGAAATAACTTTCCAAGTGGCCCCTTTCAGCAGCGGATATCACGCCCTGTTGGGGTGGGATGCTTTCACACGCTTCCATGCCATACCCCATTACGGGTATATGCAGCTCAAAATGCCCGGACCAAACGGTATAATCACTCTCGTCAGTGATCCGGACATAGCACTCCGCGCTGAAAACAAAACCGCATCCCTGGCCCTAGAGGCGCTATCCGAAGCCCTCGCGGCCGAAGAATTAACCGCACTACGCTCCGCGATGGACAGGGACGACGTGATCCTCGACAAACGCCCTAAATCCACCTCCTTCAAACCAGCAGAAGAAATAGTCAAATTCCAGGTCCACCCAACGGACCCCAAGAAGACAGCATCTATCGGAGCTCAACTGAACCCAACAGTTGACACCGCACTACGAGAATTCCTGCGCGAAAACTGGGACATATTCGCCTGGCACCCTTCAGATATGCCAGGGATCCCACGCGAGCTGGCTGAACATAGCCTCAATATATTAAAGGGATTTAAACCGGTTAAGCAAACACTGCGGCGCTTTTCTGAACCCAAGCGACAAGCCATGGGGGAGGAGCCGGCCAAACTCATCGACGCCGTATTCATTAGAGAAATCAAACATCCGGATTGGCTGGCAAACCTGGTGATGGTTCCAAAGAAGGACAAATCCTGGCGCCTGTGTGTCGATTTCAAAGACCTCAACAAGGCTTGCCCTAAGGATCCCTTCCCCTCCCCCGCATTGATCAAATCATCGATGCCACCGCAGGAGACGACTCACTGTGTTTCCTCGATGCATATTCCGGATACCATCAAATCAAAATGAAGAAGTCCAATCAAGCTGCAACAACATTTATTACCCCATATGGGCCATTCTGCTATAACACCATGCCCTTTGGGCTCAAGAACGCCGGCGCCACATACCAACGCATGATTCAAACATGCCTGGAGAAACAGATCGGCAAAACGGTAGAAGCTTACGTCGATGACATCGTCATCAAAACTAGGCACGTCGAAACACTAATAGACGACTTACGTCTTACATTCGACAATCTCCGAGCATATGACATCAAGCTCAACCCGGAAAAGTGTGACTTCGGCGTCCCCGCTGGAAAACTGCTGGGCTTCATCGTTTCCAATAGAGGAATCGAAGCAAATCCAGCTAAAATCCGAGCTCTGTCACAGTTGGCTACACCAACAGACCTCAAACAGGTCCAAAAACTAGCTGGATGCGTGGCAGCGCTAAGCCGCTTTATCTCCAGACTAGGAGAGAAGGCACTACCACTCTATCGCCTCTTATAGCGCACTGATAACTTCGAATGGACAGATGCGGCGACTGCCGGACTGGAGGAAATAAAGGCCCTCCTAGCGAGCAACCCAATGCTGGCCGCACCAAACACTGGCGAGCCCATGTTGTTATACATATCGGCAACACATCAGGTGGTGAGCGCCGTGCTCGTCGTCGAGCGAGAACAGGACGGACACAAATTTCTGCTCCAAAAACCAGTATACTACGTATCAAGTGTCCTCACACCGTGCAAGTCCCGGTACCCCCACTACCAAAACATAGCATACGCGGTCTTCATGGCATCCCGCAAGCTACGACAGTACTTCCAGGAGTGTTCAATCACGGTGGCTTCGGAGGTCCCACTCAATGACATAATAAACAACCGCGATGCCACGGGACGGATCGCCAAATGGGCCATAGAGCTACTTCCATTTGACATAACATACAAGCCACGATGAGCCATCAAATCCCAAGTATTGGCCGACTTCATCGCCGAATCGACAGAGGCCGAACTCCCTAAAGAGTACGGCGCATATTCCAATTGGGTTATGTATTTTGACGGCTCCAAAATGTTGGCAGGGCTGGGAGCGGGAGTCATGTTAACATCCCCCACTTGAGACGTCGTCCAGTATGTACTCCAGATATTATACACGGACTCTAACAACGCAGCCGAATACGAGGCCCTACTGCATGGTCTTCGGATGGCTGTATCCATGGGCATACAACGCCTGGAGGTTTGCAGGGACTCGAACCTCGCCATATCTCAAATAAACGGCGACTTTGACGCCAAAGATCCAAAGATGGCGGCTTATTGTAAGGCCGTATTAAAAATGTCGGCTCGGTTCGAGGGACTTGAATTTCATCACGTCGCCCGAGAAAGTAACCAAGCGGCGGACGTCCTTGCACGCATCGGCGCTAAGCGCGACCCCGTCCCACCCAACATCTTCCTGGAAAGGCTTTTCAAACCATCTGTGGTGTGCCAAGGGGAGGGCGGCAACAATAGTCCAGATCCGAATACAACTCCAAATCCCGAACACACCGATAGTATCGAGGGCTCAGCCACCGAAATAACACACTCGGCCCATCTCATTATGGCGGTCATTGCCCCATGGACCGAACCTTTCTTGGCCTACATTAATAGGAAGGAGCTTCCCGAAGACCAGAATGAGGCTCGCCGCATTGTTCGGTGTTCGAAGGCCTACAAAGTTCACGACGAAGAGCTCTACAAGAAAAGTACTACCGGAGTACTTCAAAGATGTATCTCCGAAGAAGAGGGGCGGCAGCTTTTAACGGAAATTCACGCCGGTCTCGGTGGACACCATGCCGCAGCTCGGGCCCTTGTTAGCAAGGCCTTCCTTACTGGGTTTTATTGGCCGATAGCCCAAGCAGACACACAGGACCTCGTCCAATGCTGCGTCGGATGCCAACTTTTCGCCAACCAAAGCCACATGCCCCCAATTGCCTTACAAACTATCCCCATTACTTGGCCTTTCGCGGTCTGGGGACTAGACATGGTCGGACCCCTTAAAGGGGGAAGCCATAAGAAAAAATATCTACTGGTCATGATGGACAAATTCACTAAGTGGATAGAGGCTAAGCCGGTCAAAATGGCTGAGTCCGTCCCGGTGATAGAATTCATATCCGGTGTGGTGCACCGTTATGGTGTTCCACACAGCACCATCACCGACAACGGCTCTAATTTTACAACCGGCGAGGTAAAAACCTGGTGTACTAATCTTGGCATTAAACTCAATTACGCCTCCGTCTACCACCCGCAAACCAACGGTCAGGTCGAACGAGCCAATGGTCTTATTATGAGCGGCATCAAACCCAGACTAGTGCGGTCTTTAAAAGAATCAGACAAGCACTGGGTTGAGGAGCTAGACTCTGTACTATGGGGTCTACGGACCACGCCCAACCGTACTACCGGATACATGCCTTTCTTCATGGTGTATGGTGCAGAGCCTGTGTTGCCCTGCGATATTATACATGACTCACCTCGAGTGCGTATGTACGAAGAGAAAGAGGCTGAGTTGGATCGGCAGGACAGCCTAGATACCCTGGAGGAGGAGCGCGACGTCGCCAAAGCCCGTTCAGCATTTTATCAACAGCAGGCTCAAAGATATCAAAGCAGAGAAGTACGGGCCAAGACTTACAACATTGGCGAACTCGTTCTACGCTTGCCGGAGAAGAAAAAGGACAAACTCAAGCCCAAATGGGAGGGTCCCTTCATAATTGACGAAGTTCTTACCAGAGGAGCGTACCGTCTTCGTGATGCATCAGACAATCGCCTAGAGCCGAACCCCTGGAACGCGGCTAGACTCTGAAGGTTCTATGCCTAGCACCGAATTCTTTGTTCGTCTCCTTCTCGCGTATAGTTTCCATTACTTTTTCTCTCTTTTCCACCTCTATTTTTTTTCTTTAAAGCTCTCATACGGCTTGACCGAACACCGCTGACGTACACATATTTATATATGTACGTCCATTATACCTGGGGGCTTCCTGGACAGCAGCTTTTTCATTATTCATGGAGCATCAAGCTCATCACATATGCGTTTTCTTCCATATGTACCTTTTCTTCGCCATTATATGAGCCGATATGACTTAAGTTTTGGCCAAGCTGGGTTGCCTGGCTCCTGTGCTTATGCCCTACGTTCCCATTAGTTCGGCTAGGGCATAAAGGGAGCACCTCTGTGATTGTTACTGTCGGGTCATCCGGATGTGTACCTCAGACTGGGTGAAGCCGAAAGCTAGCGTTCTTAAGGGAATATTCGGTCGGTGAATTAAAGATGTCTTTTCATTTATTCCATTGCGAACCCCCAGAAGTTATATACACTGTGATTTTCCCATCACAATTCAGACATGTACATTAAATGCATGCACACCCAGGGAAAGGAACCCTTAACGGAACTATTCTCTCTGGAAGATGTTTCTTACAATCTCCACGTAATATAACATATCTAGCCGGATACAACTTGTCTGCTCAAGCAACTATGACCCCTACGCCTAGTTTCCATGCATACCCCGGCCTATTCAGCTGCGACGGTATTTGGAAACACTCCCCACCTTCAGGTCCGGAGGTTGAAGCGAAAAGGTGTGCCATGACAAATGATATACAATTCAGCTAGAGTTCCACATGACGAGGAAAGTACATAGTCACTTAGACTCGAACACTTCCTCCTCTACACCGTCCAACAGGCAGTCTAACTTACAATCTTGTTGGGAATATTTGGCGGCCACCTCTACTTGGTCATATACTAAACTAACGGGAATTTCTTCCCCATTTGACCCTAGCAGTCCAACCCGGGCCATGTGATTAGGATCCAGCTTGGTATATCGCGTTTTCACCATGGCCCAGGCCTCTCGCGCACCCTCTCGACAGGCCAATATCTTCCATAGTCAGATACGCAGCCGCGCTCCCTTGAACAGCTCTACAAGCTCCTCCATAGTTCCTGGAGGGGAGGCGGATGGCCATAAGGCCTTGGCAACACTCCGCATGGCCAGCCGAGCATGCTCGTGCACTTGCGACAGTCTTTGCAGCAGATCACTTGATGATCCGGACACCTCCTCCTCAGGACGGCCCGTCAATATACCTGCAATCGTAACTATATCAGTTCCATTTATCTCCGAACTACTCTAAAAATAGTTCAGATACATACTGAATATGCCACCCCGCAGCTTCTTGTTCTCCTTCACGGAGTCGGCTAGCTGGGCCCGCACATCTTTCAACTCTTCACCCAATGTAGTGTTGGAATCCTGTAGCTTGTTCTTCTCATCCCTGACGCAGGTCAGCACACGCTCGCCTGTGGCGTGTAGCCTTTTCGCCTCTCTTTCTCCCTCTTGGGCGATCTTCAACTTCTCTTCTAGTTGATCAGGCGATCCTATTATGTGATCAGCAACAGTATTAGCACAGTTGATATAAAATTATTGTTCCTCGATGGAGGGGAACATTACCGGAAGATGCCTTCTTGAAGATCTCCAGTTCGGGGGTAGCAGCATTTAGCTGCGCCCGATACTGCTCCAGCTCTTGGGCTAGCAGGCCATTCTTCTTAGTAAAGGCCTGGTCATACAACGATCCTTAAATCAGTTGTACCAACTACTTTCAGTCTCGGGGGCTGCGGGCATAGGGTTGTCCTTTTTTTGGACAAAGAAAACTTATCTGCACATCTGTCAGATATTGCTTCGTGGCTCTTCTAAGCCCATCTCGAGCAGCTCGGATGTATGCGTCGCCCGAGCTAAATGCATTGAATGCCTCTTCCGAGAACTTGGGGTCTCGCAAGACAGCCCTGCAGCGCCGATGGTTCATGGCGCTCTCTACCTCCGAGTTGGTGATGGACATATTTTCTGAACCCTCGGCCGAAGGGCAGTCTGGCGTTGTTCCTACACCATCCCTAGTCTCCCCGATTGGACCTAAATCCCGGTTGTTGGGAGCACGACCGACCGGGCCCCCGGACACATTTCGGCTAACCTTTTTCTTGTAATCAAACAAACACACAAGTCACAGTCGGATGCGGCTGCTGAAAAGCATATTTATCCGTACCTCCTCGATGAAGGCCTGGCTGTGTCTTCACCGGTCTTCCTCTTCGAAGGCTTGCCCGGCGCAGGAGCCGATCTCTTCGGAATCATCGAACGTCTCCCCTGTGGAGCACGATACAGTGCGGTGGGTGAGGCAGAATAAGATCACTCTTTTAGAGAAGGTGTTTCTTGATTATTTACATGTGAAGCTGGAAGAAGGCCAGGGTAGTCGGCGGTGATGGCCACTTCTATGCCGTCATTGCTTGTCTGGTAAAAAACTCCCTCCGCGAGCACCACAAATATATCCAGATCCTCTTCAAACCCAGGATCTAGCTCCCGGTTGTGGTTCTCTGGCTGTGGGATGGGACTATGAAGTCCTTCGGTGACTTTCCACAAGTGCTGTCATAACAAACATACTTGAAATTTATCAAAAGTGATCCGGAAGTGGAATGAGTGAAGCAGCGGGGTTGAGGCTTACCCAACTGGGAGGATCATACATAGAGTACCCATCTCTGCGCTTAATGCGAAGAAAATCCTCTTCCTCCCCTTTAAACAGCTCGGCCAATATTTTAGCCAGAGCGGTGGGGGTATCCGGACCCTTCCGGCCACAGCGGGAGGCATCATCCTCTCCATTATAGTGCCACATTGGCAGCCCTCTGTATTGAAGCGGCTGAACCCCTCGCACTATGGAGGTCGCCATTACCTCGATTATTGTGAGTCCGGACTGAGCAAGCATCTTTATCTTGCTCATGAGCTGATGAACTTCTGCGCTGTCATCCTCTTCAAGACTCCGGGGACGCCAACTGTGGCGTTTCTTCAGCGGAACACTCGCAAATTCAGGAAGACCCTTTAGAACTGGGTCAGGAAGCGCAACGTCCTCGATATAGAACCACTCGGAAGGCCATTCTTCGGATGCCTTCCTTGGTGTGCCGGACGGATATCCGGTATCAGCGATACACCATACTTCGGCTCCGCCCACTTCAAATATTGACCCCTCGTGATTACGTGGGACAAGGCAGAACAACTTCCTCCATAGCTCGAAATGAGCCTCGATGCCCAGAAATAGTTCGCATAAAGCGACATAACCCGCAACATGCAGAAGGGAGGCAGGGGTGAAGTTGTGTAGCTGGAGGCCATAGTATTCGAGAAGCCCTCGGAGGAACGGATGGATTGAAAATCTGACGCCTCTTAGTAGGTAGGGGACAAAACACACTCGCTCCCCCCGGATGGATTGGGGAAGGCCTCTGCCTGGGTCTCACCGTTGAAGGAGTCTAGCCCCACTCGAACAGGGACTAGATCTGCGGGGGGAAGAAATCCCTGTGTCTGCAGCTTCGCTAATTGACTATGGGGCACAGAACACCTCTCCCACTCGCCTTTCTTTGGGCCGCAACGGGAGGAGGAGCTGGGAACGCTAGCCATGTCGAATGGTTTCTCCTAGCAGTCTCCGGGGATTTTCTCTGCGTGGTGCCAAATGGATCTAGGATCTAATATCTTTAAATAGGCGCTCTTCCCTGCATGGACGGGGTGTTATTCACAAAAATGCCCCGACCTTCCACATTCGTCCAACACGTGGAAGACGAAGTTATTTGACGCGCAGAAGCCGAGGGGAGCGACGTGGGGTCAATGGCCGAATACATTACTTGAAGATCATTAAAGGAGGAACCCGCCTTGCAATGCCGAAGACAATTTGTGTGCCCAACACCTCGCTATTGAAGACTGGTTCGGGGGCTACTGAGGGAGTCCTGGACTAAGGGGTCCTCGGGCGTCCGGTCTGTTATCCTTTCGGCCGGACTGATGGGATATGAAGAGATGAAGGCCGAAGATTGTACCCGTGTCCGGATTGGACTCTACTTGGCGTGGAGGGCAAGCTTGGAGACCGACTATGAAGATTCCTTCTTATGTAA
>NC_057802.1:456200931-456211329 GCF_018294505.1 Triticum aestivum | reverse complement strand
CCCCGGTGTCCAGAGGGGTTAGTCCGGAAAGGATATATACATTACCATAGTCATACAGGCTAGACTTTTAGTGTTTAGCCATTACGATCTCTGGTAGATCAACTCTTGTAATACTCATATTCATCAAGATCAATCAAGCAGGAAGTAGGGTATTACCTCCATAGAGAGGGCCCGAACCTGGGTAAACATCGTGTCCCCCGTCTCTTGTTACCATCGATCCTAGACGCACAGTTCAGGACCCCCTACCCGAGATCCGCCGGTTTTGACACAGACAGTCATCACATCATTAACCCACGCCAGGGACTTCGGCGTCACACTGTCGGGCTGCATTGGCCGTGCTATGTCGCCACTTCGGAGTGCTGAGCTCTTCGCTCCGCCACCTCGGGACCGGCTTGGGGGCTAGGACCTTGTCCCGCCATAAGCTTGAGCCGTGCATTGACACTGAGCACATTAACCAGCTAAGTCGCTTTTATGCTCAGAATTTTCAACTTTAAATTTTGTTCAGTTTGACCAAAGCATTATAATTTTTTGGCAAAAAGTTGTATGTGGAAAACTTCCTTGTCAAAACTTTGTTTGTGACACACAAATTCAAATACCCCGTTTACTTGGGGGCTTCCTTTATGAGGCCTTTCCTCTTGCATATGATTATACTTGTACGGCTTCGTTCCCTGTTCGTGTATTACGCCACAATATGCACCATGTTGACTTAAGTGTTCCGCAAGTTGGGTTGCCTTGCTCCTGTGTTTACCCCTACGTTCCCGATTGTTCGGCTAGGGAGTAAAGGGAGCACCTCTGTGATTGTCAGGATCGGGTCATCCGAGATCGGACCTCAGACTGGGTGAAGCCGAAAGCTAGCGCTCTTATTGTTTCAATCATGGTCGGCACACAACGGTACTCATGAGTACAAAAAATCCATTGCACAAGTGTCATAGTAACAATGAGCAACCGAAGAAAGGTATCGGTGGGGGTACTATTTTCTTCGAAGATGCTTCTTACACTTCGTCAGTAATATAGCATAAGTTCCCTGAGCGCGCTTTGTCCATTATAGCCTTATGGCCTGTTTGCCTGGTTATCGGAAACACCGTCGATATTCTCGACATGTGGAGTACATCACACTTTTCGGCCCTTGACCGAAGAGGGAGAAGCCGACGGTCGGTTAAGACACGTTTAAAGTTTGGGTGAACACAGATATGATATAAGTACTTCGGTACATACAATCATTATACATAAAATTCTTTTACCCAACTCACTTGGGGGATCTTAAATTAGTATGAGCCGTTTTATAATAAGTGTTTTCTTCTTGGTCGTTGCAAAATCTTTTTCTATCACTCCTTTTTTCGACGTGAGTGTGTGGTCAATAGCCAGGGAGCCTAGTTTCTCTCTCAAAGCCGTTCGAGTTTAGTTCGCTAAACTGGCCTAACAAGCGGTACTCCGCCTTCGGGATAGGAGGTTACAGCCGTGGGCTGACCCGCTTGAGGTCTTGAGATCGGATGTGTCATATTAATGCACGACAAAAGCACAAATTTTTTAAGACCAATTTTCGGATTGGCACCAAACACTTGATCTAGTTCGGACATCAAGTTTTTACTGAAGTTTTTGGTTTTCCAAGCCTAATGCACTTTTAAACTATTTGTGTGTTTCCAACATAAGTCTCGCAGTGCAACGCCGGACAGCTTTAGAGATTCGGCAAAAACATTCTCGAATATTGCTGTATATGCATCGGTTTCGATTTGTGTCTTCGGTCCATAGTTGGGTTGCCCGGCTCCTGTGCTTGCCCCTTACGTTCCGCTTTGTTCGGCTAGGTGTGCAAAGGGAGAACCACTGCGATTGTGCTTCCAGCTCGCATGGTTAAGCGCCTCAGTGGAGAAAGCCGAAAACTGACTGTCACAATAAGCGTACACTGGTCAGCGATCCGATGACTGCGTTAAACTATAAGATCAATGGAGGTCACCCCGTGTTAAGCGACGTGCCGTTCATAACATTGGACGAAATGTTTACGGCATGACCTCGGCTGTCGCCGAACACTAACCGGGGCTAGTAACTAGCCTTCCAGCTTTAAGCTCCTAGGACTAACTGAAAGTTATAAAGCCCGCATATCTGATTGCCTTGTTTCTGCTAACACAACCTCCTTCGGGCACCGAGACGTCAGCTAAGGGTTGTTTTTTTATTGCGGAAACACCCTGCGTAGCATCTACACAGGGGTGGAAGCCGACGATGGGCCACTTTCAAATGATAAACGGTCGCAACGGAGTCAAAGTAAACATATCATCGGCGTTTGTATTTAATATATGAGGGCTCCCTTCCGCAATCATCGTTATAAAGCCATAAATATGCATCAATTTGACTTAATATTTTGGCCAAGCTGGGTTGCCTGGCTCCTGTGCTTACCCCTACATTCCCGATTGTTCTGCTAGGCGGTAAAGGGAGCACCTCTGTGATTGTTACTACCGGGTCATCCGAGTTAGTACCTCAGACTGGGTGAAGCCGAAAGCTAGCGATCTTAAAGGATATAATTGGTCGGCAACGATGGAAGTGAAAATTTCGGTTCATTAATACCATAGACTTCGAAAACTTTCTCCGGACTAAATCCTCAATATTTTTCTCCTGCATTGATCGGAGGTGAGGTTTCATGATCATG
This sequence comes from Triticum aestivum, assembly GCF_018294505.1. Taxonomy (NCBI): domain Eukaryota; kingdom Viridiplantae; phylum Streptophyta; class Magnoliopsida; order Poales; family Poaceae; genus Triticum; species Triticum aestivum. The sequence goes on along the minus strand of NC_057802.1, from coordinate 456,208,691 downwards.
GTTGGCATGACAACCCAAAGAAAGGAACCGATAGCGGGACTATTTTCTTTGGAAGATGTTTCTTACGTTAAAAAGTAATATAACATATCTCTCCGCGTACCTTTGTTTATAAAACCGTATGACCGGATTGCCTTGTTTGCCGTAAATCTTTGCCCTCATAAAGGATTTATAAAGTGGGACAAACACTCCCCGGCTTCTGGCCGAGGAGGTTGAAACCGATGGTCAGTCTACAAAGTTTTGTACAATGCGGATCCGAGCATTAATAATGTAAAGTACTTGGATACATAGAATCATTACACATAATTTGTGATTTTACTCCGGATATCGATCCTTAATTCGGCCACCCATGCCCACATTAAGGCTCGGGGGCTACTGGGCTTCACGCTCATTATTTATAAATATTAAAGGGGCACATCGATCCCCTGATCTGGTGTTGCCACCCGACCAGTGTCTCGGCGGCTACTGCATTGGCAATCCAATGCAGAAAAATTAAGTGCAATATAGTTTTCGAGGAGATTATGATCCTCAAGTTGGTCGGCCGCACCCAACCTGAGTCTCGAGGACTTTGCACACTGCTTTTTGTGTCCCGAAGTATTCTGCCGAGCTAGGAGTTGATCCTCAGGCCGATTTTGTGAATCAACCTGAGTCTCAGGGGCTACTGGGATTAGCGGTCTTATGTCATCGTTCTGGTGCATCTCGGGTTTTCGACTGATACACACCTTGAGGGCTACTGGCTATATATCTTGGCAGAGAATAAATTGCACCAATTAAAAATATTGACGAAAAATCGGCCCGCAGTCGGGGTGGTGCACCACCTCGGAAGCAGTCCGGCATAAAGCTCGGGCGCCAGTGGCTGGCTTCATAAAAGGGCATTTCCGGCATTAAGCTCGGCTAAACTCCTTCAACTTTTTTGAACCAAGGTGATCTATGACACCTCGGATATACTCCGGCGTTGGAGCTTGGACATAGTCCGGCGTTGGAGCTCGGATACATTACGGCGTTGGAGCTCGGAAGCGGTCCGGTGTTGGTGCTCGGCTGCAAAAGATACCTCGAATGCAGTCCGGCGTTCGAGCTCGGACACAAGAGGACACTTCCGCCCGGGAACAAATTCAAACCCGAGGTGTGGCATAAAAATAACAAGGCATTGATAAAAGCCGATAACTTAAAGCGGCTCCTCGGATACCCAAGGTGTAAGCTCTCCGGATTTACTTGGGCGATCCTCAAGATCGAAGATGAGAAGATTTGTTGAACCCGTTTTCAAGACCGACGACTGAAGATGAAGAACAGTTCGGAAGGATCGAGGAGCGTCCCCAACTCAAAGACCGGTTCAGAGGGCTACTGACGGTGTCCTGGACTAGGGGGTACTCACCACATCGTCTCCTGACTAGGTGGATCGGGCCGAGGACCCCCATGGCGGTTCGCTCATGGACCACTTCGGGCAACCCATGCCGCATACAAGGAGTATTCACAAGACTTGGTGATCAAGACAACGACTCCCCTCCACCAACGTATTCGGCTAGGACTCTTGTTATCCTAGGCCTCTGGTGCATTATATAAGCCAAGGCCAGTCTAGTCGATAGATTATTATGACATTACTCATCATACCCTTAGGTCTTAGACCACAACATATGATCTCGAGGTAGATCAACTCTTGTAACCCTATATTCATCAAGATCAATCAAGCAGGAAGTAGGGTATTACCTCGATAGAGAGGGCCCGAACCTAGGTAAACATCGTGTCCCCTGTCTCCTGTTACCCATCGATCCATGACACATAGCTTGGGACCCCCTACCCGAGATCTGCCGGTTTTGACACCGACAACGGGCTCCTGTTCAACCACCCCTCTACGGGCTACTGTTCATCCAGCCCTCCACCATCTACTGTTCATCCAGCCCTCCATGGGGTGGTCCTGTTCATCCAGCCCTCCACGGGGTCCTGTTCATCCAGCCCCAATCGGCTCGATCGATCGGGGTCCTGTTCATCCAGAGGCAACACCACGGGGTCCTGTTCATCCACCCCCACCGGGAACTGTTCATCCAAACCCCCCCAGCAACGCTCACTGTTCATCCAGAGGCAGCATCGACCGGCTTCAGTTAGCAGCAGTAGCGAAGGAATCGCTCGATCGGGTTCAGTTAACAGCCATCGATCGATCGCTCGGGTTCAGTAATGCGTAGCCTGCAGTGCAATCGCTCGAGTTCCGTTAGAGCCCAACGCCTCGCTCGGGTTCAGTTAGAGTCCAACGCCTCGCACCCACGCGCGTGCGTGTACGAGAGAAACGCACATCGCTCCGCCCCGACCACCCACCGTAACCGGGAACACCCCGCTATTTTCCTCGCCCTCGCTTCTACCACGGTTTTTTCCGTCATGGACGGCCCAAAGAATGTCATGCAGCTGCGTCTCCGGCCCACCCAGGACGAAAAGCCCATTTTCTGTCATGATTTTTTGTCATAGAAGTAGGACCCCACCACATCTATGATGATACCGGGTTTTGTCACAATTATCGTCATAGAAGTGTCATAAGTATGACAGAAAAAAAATTGTTCACCCCAAAATGTCACGGATGTGTCTTTTTTTTTGTAGTGATCGCACCTCTGGCAAGTCCGAGGCGAGGCGGAGGACGCCGGTGCTGGCGTTTAGCTTGTACCACAGATGGCGGCCGACATCGTCTAGTTAGCTAAGAGTAAGTTAGTACTTGTACACTACTAGAGTATTATTGGGAGTAGATAATTAACTTGGCTATGATGGTTGTCAACGTGGAAGTTCAGTACTCTATATCTGGATCAGACCTGTTACTTTGCTCTGAATGTTGAACTTTCTGTTTGAACGTATGGAATGGGCTGTTATTTTTTTAAATGGGTTGTATTTGTCCGCTACGGGTTTAGAGGCAGACTTGTGGGCCTACCAGGTTGACGCGTACACAATCAGGAGATGATTGTACGTGGAGAGGATGACAGCAGGGACCCACCAAGGTCATGGCAGTACGCAAGCAAGTGCCTCCTTATTTCAAGCCAATAAAAAAGGCTCCTCCTATGGATTTCTGACATCTGGGTCCCATGCCATTGTCAACGTAGTCCATAAACGAGAGCATTGCACAACGAGCGGCTAACACCAGGGACCCAGCAGCTCGCCCAGTTATTTTTGTTTAGGGTTAATTTGATAAATGCCACTCCAAATCTGGTGATTCCGAGAAATGCCAATGCAATTTCCAAACTTTGAAAAATGCCAATTTCATGTCATTTCCAGTGGCATTTTTCGAAGTCTGGAGTGGCGTTTTTTCAAAGTTTGCAAAATTTGAAGTGGCGTTTTTCAAAATTTGCAAAAATTGCAGTGGCATTTTTAAAAGTTTGGAAATTGCAGTGGCATTTTTATGAATCGCCATAATTGGACTAGCATTTATCTAATTTGTTTTTGAGATGGAAGCAGGGTGTCAACTGGGCTGTGCGGTCCAGACAACCTTTTCTTTTATGTTTACCACAGACCAGCTCAATATTTTTTCTTTTTGAAAATGGCTAGCCTAGTTTTTTGTGATTTTCAAGTAAGTCGCTTTGTCAAGCCTGTTGGGCTGCAAATCTTTCAAGACGAGGAGAGCTTCATTTGGCTGGCCGAGAAAATGGCCTATCAGTAATGAGAAATGGGTTGTACATTTTTAAAACACATCAAACCGGCAATTAGTTTCATTTTTTTCATTTCGAGATTTTAAATTGCATTGATTTTTATGCGTGGACAATTTGTTGGGTTTTCTATTGATATAGATTTATTTTTAAAATCAGTTTGAATGTGACTCGAAATTTCGAGATTAAAAACAGTTCGGACCGCACCGAAATATGCAAAATTTTGTATAATTTTTTAACCGTGGCCACAATATGGGCTGTAATGCTAACAAAAAGAATATGGGCTCCAAAAAACCTTAAGAATTAGCAAATGGGCTATAAATTATTAGAAATAAAGGCAGATGGGATGTATGCTGTTTTCCACAAATTTGAGGCTTTCCTAAAAAAAGGTTGACGCACAAGCAGTGACTGTTGGACGTCCATCCACCAGCCGTCGTGCTTCTTCAATCTCTACTCTTCCTGCTCCAGCCGCTCAAACAAGCGCCGGCGGGACTACCTGCTCCCTCCTCCCGCGGCCGGCTGTGCTGCCGCGCAGGCCTCACCGCCCCATCGTACTCCCATCGCTGGCCTAGCCATCCCTCTACTCACCCACACCTACTGTTATTCTCCGGCGACGGCAGACGAACCAGGAAACCCTCGTACTCCCCTCTGCATGGGAAACAACTGCCGAGTCTTCCCTGGCTCCGTGTTGTTCCCTTCCTAGGCCTCGCCGTCATTCACCGCCCTGGTGCTCTCGGCGCGGCATGGTCAACGTGGTCAACGAACGACATGCATCAGAAGTGGACTGTACGTTGAGAGGCTGACAGCTGGGTCCACGGCCGCACGCAAGGAAATGCCTCCTTATTATGGGCAAAATGATGATTCCTCCACCTGAAAACTGGGACCCACCAGAAGGGCCTCTGTATTTCGCAAAAAAATGTTCCCCCACTGATAGGTCGGACCCACCAGCTATATCTTCGCATGCAAGGAAGTGCCTCCTTATTACGCACAAAAAATGAATACTCCCCCTATGAGCTGGGACCCACCATAGTGGGAGGCTAACTTGTGGGCCTACTAAGATGACGGGGACGGAGGGCTTTGTCAACTTAGTCAATATGAACGATTCTAGCTCCAGTGACCATACGATGTCCATCCAATGGCTGTAGTGCTTCTTCAACCTCTAGTCTTCTTGCTCCAGCCGCCCAAACAAGCGTCGACCGTGCCACCTGCTCTTGCCACCCATGTCCGGCTGTGCTGCCACCATTGGCCATGCCATCCCACTATACTGACCCACACCTCCTGTTATTCTCCGACGACGGCAGCCTCACACCGCAGTCAACCCACATACTCCCCTTCGTGTGGGCATCCACTGCCGCCTCTTCCCGGCTCCGCGTCGTCCCCTTCCTAGGCCTCGCCGTCGTCCACCGCCCTGGTGCTCTCAGCGCGGCGTGGTCAATGTGGTCAAAGAACGACTTCCATCGGAAGAGTACTATACATGGAGAGGCTGACAACTGGGTCCACGGACACAGCAAGGAAGTGCCTCCTTATTACGTGCAAAATAATTATTCCTCCACCTAACAGCAGGGACCCACCGGACGGGCCATCGTATTTCATGAAAAAAGTTTCCCCCCTGACTGCTTGGACCCACCAGCTACATCTTCGCACACAAGGAAGTGCGTCCATATTACGGGCAAAAACATGATTCGCTCCCCTGATTGCTGGGACCCACGAGCTACATCTTCGCATGCAAGGAAGTGCCTGACAGTTGGGACCAGCCTGGTCGAAGCGTATGTAGCGTTGTCATTTTGGTCGTGAACGTGTACGTACATACGATCGGTCTGTCTGCAGGATGCAGCGATCAACCGTGGCCGTGTAAGGAAGGGCACGTGTCGTAGTAGAGGCACACACGTAGCATGTACACGTATGTACAGCGGCCAGGGTGCAAGAAAGTAAATACGGCCACGTACGTACATACGGGTGGGGTCTCGAATGCCTACTCGTGCATACGTACGGCCAGGGCTTGTGTACATGGTTGGGTCGGAACGGAGAAACTGCGTCGTCGTCGTGTTCATGGTGAGGCAACGGAATGTGTCGTGTTCATCGGGAGGCAACGGAATACGTCATGTTCATCGGGAGCCAACTGGCTTGGACGGAACAGGCGATGGAAACAAAGGCCTGGCGTACCGCAAAACGGAGGAAACGGCCTTGTGTTCGACTGGCCACGGTCGAAACAGGATCCTGTTCATCGGGAGGGGTCTGGCGTACCGCAAAATGGAGGAAACGGACTTCTCTTGGACCTCCTATGGTCGAAACGGCGTCCAGTTGATTGGGAGGGGTGTGGCGTACTGCAAAACGGAGGAAAAGAACTTGTGTTGGAGCGCTACGGTCGAAACGGGGGTCCTGTTCACCGGGAGGGGTGTGGCGTACCGCAAAACGGGACTCCACGGGATACTGTTCATCTCCACTGTCAACCTCCTCCAGCCTTCAAGGGCTACTGTTCATCCACCGTCGACCTCCTCCAGCCTCCACCTGCGACTGCTAATCCAGCCTCCACCGCGCGCTCCTCCACCGGCTACTATTCAACCAGCCCTCTCCACGGGGTCCTGTTCAAACACCCCTCCACGGGCTACTATTCATCCAGCCCTCCACCGGCTACTGTTCAACCAGCCCTCCATGGGGTCATCCTGTTCATCCAGCCCTCCACGGCGTCCTGTTCATCCACCCCCCAACCGGCTCGATCGATCGGGGTACTGTTCATCCAGCGGCAATGGCCTCTACTACCATGGGGTCCTGTTCATCCGCCCCCCACTGGGAACTATTCATCCAACCCCCCCAACAACGCTCACTGTTCATCCAGAGGCAGCAGGTTCGATCGGCTTCATTTAGCAGCAGTGGCGAAGGAATCACTCAATCGGGTTCAGTTAACAGCCATCGATCGATTGCTCGGGTTCAGTAACGCGTAGCCAACAGTGCAATCGCTCGGGTTCAGTTAGAGCCCAACGCCTCGCTCAGGTTCAGTTAGAGTGCAATGCCTCGCACACACGCGCGTACGTGTACGAGAGAAACGCGCATCGCTCGGCCCCCGACCACCCACCGTAACTGGGAACTCCCCGATATTTTCCTCGCCATCTAGCATGGTTTTTTCCGTCATGCACGGCCCAAAGAATGTCATGCAGTTGCGTCTCTAGCCCGCCCAGGACGAAAAGCCCATTTTCTGTCATGATTTTTTGTCATAGAAGTAGGAGCCCACCACATCTATGATGATACCGGGTTTTGTCACAATTATTGTCATAGAAGTGTCATAAGCATGACAGGAAAAAAATTCGTTCGGCCCGAAATGTCACGGATGTGTCTTTTTTTGTAGTGTTTGCTTTGTTTGATTTTTAGTTTGCCACAATCATATTTTATGGACACACCTTTTTAAGAGGGACACACATTATTCGTGATTTGTTAGAATACTCTCTGTGCTTCACTTATATCTTTTGAGCTAGGCAGTTGCTCTAGTGCCTCTATAACATCCCAAATTTCCAATTTGGTATGTTATACATAGATCATCATTGCATATCATGTTTTATTGCATTTTGACAAATCCTCGATAAATCCTAAGCAACTCAAGGACCCTCGGAGAGAGTTGGGGATTTTCTCGATTTTTCATATTCGATTTTTCAAACGAGGATTGGGATTTTAATTATTTTTCTCTCCGGAAAACTATTTCATTCATAAAATAAACGAGAGGAGAAAATATGACTTCTCCAAAACAATTGAAATACTAGAGGAAAAATGTTAAGATCATTATTTGAAATTTATTTGGATTTTATTTGTAATTTTTATTGCATTTAAAAATATGCATGCTTTCAAAATATTTATTTTTGATTTTAAAAATGTTCACCCTATTCTAGATTTCTAACTAGACGGGGAAAATTTATTTCATATTTGTCTGATTTTTATTTATTTTTCTACGCATTTTTCTTAGCGGGACTTATTTAAAAAAAAACGCCCGCGCGCCGACTGGGCCAAAGGCCCAGCCGACGGCCCAACCCCGCCGCCCGTCGTCTCCGTCCCGGAGACGGGATCGCCGCCGGTGTCCGCCCCGGCTACGCCGCCGCCCGGCTTGGCCCCTCCTCCAAGCACCCCCCCTCATATATACCCCCCCTCGCCTCCTCTCTCTCA
>NC_057802.1:456192768-456200059 GCF_018294505.1 Triticum aestivum | reverse complement strand
ACCCTTCGTTTAAAAAAAACCCTAGATCGTTTTTTTTCGGTTTTCTTATTTTACGAGCGTTCACCGAACCGTTCGTTTCAACGAACGCGTTCGTCGGTTTTTCTCTGTTAACGAACTTCCGTTCTTTAACCGTTCGTCCGTTTTTCTTTTTCGACGGATTTTTCTCGTTATTTTCTCAGATTCGATTCTGATCGAATCTTCGTTTCTGTTTAACTTCTCGCTCGTTTATCGGAATCAGGTGATTCAAGCGCCTAGAGTTTCGTCTCGAAATTCTCTTTCCGTTTAACCTACTCAAACAAGTTTTTGCTACAGTAAAATTTGACCTAGATCCAGATTAGCAAACGAAGTTTCTTTCTTCCGCCGTTTGACTTTCGTTGTTTCTTTCGAGTTGATTCTTTTTGCAAACCGGAGTTCTTAAGTTGAACTTTCTGGTTGGATCTTTCATTCGAGTTTTACCTGTGCATTAGTTGAGTACTGATTGTATGCTTGTTTGTTTGCGATAGAGTACCCGGAGTGTGCCGCTTGTTACTTCGAATCGCTAGGTTTTGCGGATCATCAGCAAGGCAAGTAACACTTTGATCATACCCCGTTCATACCCAGTTTTATTGCATTAGATCTATTCCTTCAAACACATTGCATGATTAGGATCTAATAAACTGTGGGTATTGGGAAGTAGTTGAGGTAGTACCTATTACCTGTTTTTCTATCAAACCCTTGGGAGTTAGTTCTACGTTGCTTTTATTATTGCCATGCTATGCTCGTAGACGTGGATTGGGTTTGAGTGAAATTCATGACAGATGTGAGATTCTTCATTAATGGTTTACTTAAGGTGGCAACTTAAACTCACATCTGGGTGGATTGAGGTACCTGGGTATTCCAGGATTGCCTGTTTTTCTTTTGGACCGCCACCCAGGTTCAAAGGGATCATGAGATTTTTCATGCTAGAAACTTCCGTGTGCAGCCGCAAGCTATTATGGGCTCTAGCATAGTTGATTAAGTTGTGTGAACTCTTACAGTGGTAGACTAGCAGATGTAGGGGAAAGTAGGTGTAATGGTCTACCCATACGTAAGGTGCAAACACTTCTGAAAGACTGTGTCTTGGTCATCCGTTACTCAAACACCATGTAGTGCGAGTAATCCAACGGAGGAGATCAAGTCTTGTGGGAAAAGTGCACAAACCTCTGCAGAGTGTACAAACTGATCATGATTAGCCGTGTCCCCGGTTATGGACAACTTGAGTATCTAGTACTTGGATTATCATGTGAATCTCAACACTATGTTACTTCTAATTAATTTTGTTGGGTTATTGATGACTTTTTAATTGGGATTGAGATGCTGTCAACCATCTCAATGTTTCACAACCACCATGATAGTTAAATAAAATTTATTCCTTTGAAGTAGGATAAAATTGGCTTTTCGCAAAAAATGTAACCATAGAGCTTTCCACCAGCCACATATGCATGTAGTATAGCATTATTATTGTTCATTGCTCTCTATGTGCTACATTGACAGCATATCCTATGTGCTGACCCGTTTTCGGGCTGCAACGTTTCATGTTGCAGACTTTTCAGACGACGAGTAAGGTGCCTTAGGTCGTGGTCTTATACTCAGTGATGCCGCTGGAGTTGATGGACTCACTTATCTTCCAAGTCTTCCGCTGTTATCGTTATTAGATGGCCTTAAGCCATGTTTATTATACTTAGTCTCTATGGAGATATCCGATGTAATAAGTGTGTGATTGCTACTCTGTTATAAATCCTCCATTTGTACTGTGCGTGTCAGCATTACTGATCCAGGGATGACACTGGTGCACAGCAGCACAGGCCATTTGAGGTCTGGTCGCTACAAAGTTGGTATCAGAGCACACGCTGACTATAGGACACGACCACTAAGCTTAAGCCCTAGAAAGCTTCTCTCTTCTCATTTCTGACTCCTCTCCACTTTCTACTCTTTTAGGAATGGCGAATGCAAGGAGCAAGTTCATGCAACCAGATGAAGACACGCCGTTTGGACGACATTTGAAGGAAGTCACCAAGTACTTGAATATAGGAATACCAAGCGTCACCGGAACCTACAACGCCACATTACCTGAAGAGGAGAGCTGGAAGATTCAAGTTATCATTCCAGGAAGGACGTTCGCACCAATTACGGAACCCATGAGATTGGTTTTCGAAGCACCAACTTGGAGTTTAGGGAAGAGCATGGCCGCACACATCGCCATGGGACGCATTGGAAAAGTCTACCACCAGGAGCTTAAGGATACGATTTATCAAATTTGTGGACGTCGAGACGCGCAATGGGAGATGATCAAGACCAAGAAGGATGGATCAATTGCAGCTTTCATCCAGGAACAGAACCAACATATTCGTCGCCAGGAGAACCAGATGTGCACGGACAAGGAAGAACTAAAGAAGGCATTTACGAAGATCAAGGAACTCCAAGAAGAACTCAAGACTACACGCGAAGATTATTTGGAGGAAATCAACGCACTTGTCGGGAAGATTGACGATCTGGGGAAGAAGATTGGAGCATCCGTGGGAAATCCAGTACCAGAAGCAGAAGTCGACGAATGCACTTGTCCGGATAACTACATCATCATCGACGACACCGACTCGGAACCAAGTGAAGACGAATGGATTGATGAAGCTGGAGCAGACATCATGGAGTCTTCAACGGATCAGAATTTTTAGTAGACCACCATACCAGTAGTAGTTTTACCTCCATTCAGTACTATAGTTCAAGCACTTTGTAACGCTAGTTAGATCAATTGTTTTGTCTTGTTTGGATTGATTGAGTGATATTGATTGAATTTGTCTCATGAGCATATGGGTAGTGTTTTCTCTCTAGACCTCATTCTATTCTTAATTCTCATCTTTTCTAAACCCATCAGATGCCTCCGAGATGCGACACCGGATTTGTTTTCCCGCCAGAGATCACCCAGTTGATTCAGCAATAGAATGCCCTGATGCAAGTGTTAGTTCAGAACCAAGGCAACAACAACAACAACCCACCGCCACCACCACCTGTTGATCACTTAGCCCGTTTCCTAAGGTTAAATCCGCCGGTGTTTTCCAGTAGCACCGAGCCGATTGTTGCAGATGATTGGCTCCGCAAAGTTGGAAGGGAGTTGACCACTGCAGGTTGCACAGATGCGGAAAGAGTGCGTTTCGCCGCACATCAGCTTGATGGACCCGCAGCATCATGGTGGGAGAATTACACAGCCACGCACCCTATTGACACTGTCACATGGGACCAGTTTCAGCAAGCTTTCCGTACAGCTCATGTTTCAGCAGGAGCTATGGCTATGAAGAAGCGTGAGTTTCGTAACCTACGCCAAGGAGGACGCACCGTAGGCCAGTATGTGGAGGAATTCAGTAAGCTAGCACGTTATGCAGCAGATGACGTTGCTACAGATGCAGCCAAGCAGGAAAAGTTTCTGGAAGGACTGAATGACGAGCTGAGTATGCAGTTGATGGTAGCAACCTTCAACAACTACCAGGAGCTGGTAGATAGAGCTCTCATGATTGAAGGGAAGCAACAGCAGATTGAAAACCGTAAGAGGAAGTATGGACAAGGGAAGTATAACTCTGGAGCCCAGCAGAAGCCACATTTTACCCCGAAGCCGGGAGGACAGTTTCAGCATACCCATGGAGGAGGTAGTTCGCACAACCATAATGGCTCCAAGAATGGTAATGGGAATGGAGGAAGCAACGGACAGAACCGCACCAACCCATCTACCCCAGCCAAGAGGGACCTGAGCCAAGTCACTTGTTTTAAGTGCCAGAAGAATGGACATTATGCCAACGAATGTCTCGAAGCCCAAAATGGAAATGGCAATGGAAGCTCTGGGAAGAAGCCGAACCCGTTCAACAAAGGACATGTGAACCACGTGAGCATGGAGGAGGTTGAAGCTCAGCCTGATGCAGTAATAGGTAAGTTTTTGGTTAAGTCATTTACTGCAACTGTTCTTTTCGATACTGGTGCATCGCATTCATACATATCAAGGGGATTCGTGAATAAGTTTAAGATGTCCACCAAAGTTCTCAGAAACCCTATGTTAGTAACCTCGCCAGGAGCAGAGTATATGGCCACCCAAGGATGTTTTCAGATACCATTGGCCATTGGTAGGCATGTTTTCCCCTCAGACCTCATTGTTTTGGAATCGCAAGGTTTGGATGTGATTCTGGGAATGGATTGGCTATCGTTGTATGGAGGAAACATCGATTGTGCAAGCAAGACGATTTTGCTTACCACCCCAGAAGGAAAATGGATCAAGTATGTATCCAGGCATATGCCGAAGAGGACTCAAGTGAATTCCTTATCAGGAGTTGTACAGGAGGAAGTACCAGTGGTGAAGGATTATCCGGATGTATTTCCAGAAGAGTTGCCAGGCATGCCACCGGATAGAGACATTGAGTTCTTGATTGAACTTTTGCCAGGCACCGGGCCAATATCTAAGAGACCGTACAGGATGCCCGCTAAGGATTTGGAGGAAATTAAGAAGCAGATCAAGGAGTTACTGGATAAGGGCTATATTCGCCCAAGTTCGTCACCTTGGGGATCACCAGTACTTCTAGTGGAGAAGAAAGATGGATCACTAAGGATGGTTGTTGATTACCGAGGATTGAATGAAGTGACCATCAAAAACAAGTACCCACTACCAATGATAAATGATTTGTTTAACCGCCTGCAAGGAGCTAAAGTATTTTTCCAAGATCGATCTACGATCAGGATACCATCAGTTAAAGATTCGAGAGCAGGATATACCCAAGACGGCATTTACCACCAGATATGGATTGTATGAGTATACCGTTATGTCATTTGGACTAACTAACGCACCTGCCTATTTCATGAACCTGATGAACAAAGTATTTATGGAGTTTTTGGATAAGTTCGTCGTGGTATTCATTGATGATATTTTAATCTTTTCCAAGGATGAGGAAGAGCATGAGGAGCATTTGCGATTGGTACTTGAGAAGCTCAGAGAACATCAGTTATATGCCAAGTTCAGCAAATGTGAGTTTTGATTGAAGGAAGTTGGATTCCTTGGACATGTTATTTCCGGAGAAGGAATAGCAGTAGACCCTGCCAAGGTTGACACAGTGACAAGTTGGGAATCACCCACGACAGTTGGAGAAATCCGGAGTTTTCTTGGACTTGCAGGATACTACCGGAGATTCATCGAGAATTTCTTGAAGATTGCTAAGCCCATGACTGAGCTATTGAAGAAGGACACCAAATTCAATTGGACTGAGGAATGTGAAGCTAGTTTCCAAGAGTTGAAGAAACGATTGGTTACATCACCAGTGTTGATTCTGCCAGATCAACGCGAGGACTATGAAGTTTATTGCGACGCTTCTCGTCGAGGACTTGGAGCAGTGCTTATGCAGGAAGGAAGAGTTGTTTCGTATGCTTCACGACAACTTAAACCCCATGAGAAGAATTATGCTACACATGATTTGGAATTAGCAGCCGTGGTGCATGCATTGAAGACATGGAGACATTTTCTCATCGGAAACCATTGTGAGGTGTATACGGATCACAAGAGTTTGAAGTATATTTTCACGCAGAAGGAGTTAAATCACAGACAGAGGAGATGGTTGGAGCTCATCAAGGATTATGATATGAGATTGCATTATCACCCTGGAAAGGCTAACGTAGTAGCAGATGCGTTAAGCCGCAAGAGTCATGTCAACACCCTCATGACAGGAGAGTTACCTCAGGAGTTAGCCGAGGATCTACGCGAGCTATGTTTGGAGATAGTCCCGAGAGGCTATTTAGCGACATTGGAGATTCAGTCTACCTTGATGGAAAGGATCAGAGAAGCTCAGAAGTCAGACAAGAAGATTAAAGAGATAAAGGAGAAGATGAGCAAAGGAAAAGCCAAGGGATTTCGTGAGGATGAGCACGATACTTTATGGTTTGAGGACCGCGTATATGTGCCAAATGATCCGGAGATCAGAAAGTTGATTTTGCAAGAAGCCCATGATTCACCATACTCGATTCACCCAGGGAATACCAAGATGTATTTGGATTTGAAGAATACTTTCTAGTGGACCGGAATGAAGAAGGATATTGCGGAGTATGTAGCAGTTTGTGATGTATGTCAGAGAGTGAAGGCAGAGCATCAGAAGCCAGCAGGATTGCTACAACCATTGCCGATACCCGAATGGAAGTGGGATAAAATATGCATGGATTTTATCACAGGATTACCCAGGACTCGTTCAGGTTATGATTCAATATGGGTTGTAGTTGATCGATTGACGAAAGTAGCTCATTTTATTCCAGTGAAGATCACCTACACCAGTGCTAAGTTGGCAAAGATATACATGACCAGGATAGTATGTTTGCATGGAGTTCCGAGGACTATTGTATCAGACAGAGGAACCCAATTTACCTCGAAGTTTTGGAAGCAGCTACATGAAACATTGGGAACCAGGTTGGAATTTAGTACAACATTTCACCCACAGACAGATGGACAGACCGAGAGAGTCAACCATATTTTGGAGGACATGTTGAGAGCATGTGCACTAGATTATGGATCTAGTTGGGATGACAATTTGCCATAGGCGGAGTTTTCATATAACAACAGTTATCAAACCAGTTTGAAGATGGCCCCTTTCGAAGCTTTGTACGGAAGGAGGTGTAGAACACCGTTGCTATGGGACGAAGTTGGAGACCGTCAGTTGTTTGGACCAGATTTGATTAAGGAGTCTGAACAGAAAGTAAGGTTGATTCGCGCTAGGCTCAAGGTAGCCCAGTCCAGGCAGAAGAGTTATGCTGATTCTAAACGAAAAGAGACAGTTCACGAAGTCGGAGACCGAGTGTATCTTCGAGTATCACCCCTTCGAGGAGTGAAGCGCTTTGGAGTTAAGGGAAAGTTAGCGCCCTGTTTTATCGGACCATACAGAGTGTTGGAACGTATGGGAGAAGTTGCTTACAAGCTGGAATTACCCGAAGGATTGTCTGAAGTACATGATGTATTTCATGTTTCGCAGTTGAAGAAGTGCCACGCAGAGATGGCTGAGATACCACTGAGAGATACTGTGCCACTGGAAGCGATTCAGTTGGAAAGTGATTTGACTTATGAGGAGAAACCAGTTAAGATTCTTGAGTATGCCAGCCGAGTTACCCCGCCGCCCGTCGTCTCCGTCCCGGAGACGGGATCGCCGCCGGTGTCCGCCCCGGCTACGCCGCCGCCCGGCTTGGCCCCTCCTCCAAGCACCCCCCCCCTCATATATACCCCCCCTCGCCTCCACTCTCTCACCCGCGCCGCCGCCGCCTTGCGCCG